>NC_056739.1:613770096-613775096 GCF_019279795.1 Protopterus annectens
TATAGCACACCAAAATCCCTACAAACCCACACTAAACCACACATACACAACTATCTACAACCCTAACCCAAACCCTAACCCTAACTCACTTAACCCACCCCTAACCCAAAGACTATCACTACCGCACACTTACCTAACCCAGTCCCTAACCCTAACTCACTTGACCCACCCCTAACCCAAACACTATCACTACCACACACTTACCTAACCCACGCCCTAACCCTAACTCACTTAACCCAACCCTAACTCACTTAACCCGCCCCTAACCCAAAGACTATCACTACCGCACACTTACCTAACCCAGTCCCTAACCCTAACTCACTTAACCCACCCCTATCCCCACAGACTGTCAATATCCACACTTACCTTACTCACACCTTAACGTCCGTCACTACCGCATACTTACACAGCCTTTTCCCATGTCGGCATCCTCGGCATCGGTGTTTTCATCCATCGCGTTGGTCTTCTGCATTGTCGATCTTCTGGCGCTCGCGATTCACTTGTCGGTGTTTTCCGCTGTCGATGATGTCAGGTAGACCCATATATATATATATATATATATATATATCTATATATCTATATATATATATATATATATATATATATATATATATATATATATCTATCTATGTTATCGTCACAAAAATGCAATATATATGCACCTATATCTACTGAGCACAACCACAAAAATAAAATGAAAAATGTATAAAATATATATATATATATATATATATATATATATATATATATATATCCTACCTAGTTATTTCTTATGTAATGGTCTAGATTTCAAGGTAGGTCTTAAAGGTATACAATCATTTAATCCGTGGCCAGCATTAGCCCTCAGTCTTATAATCCACTGGGCTTCAATTTCTTCTACTTTCAACCTAGTATCTCCTCCCCTTTTATTTTCAAAAGTCATTCCTATAACCATAAAACGAAGACAATGCATGACATCAGTATTGGCAACATGTTTTGCCAGAGCATTAAACATGCTCCTCTTGCCTACATGGTATAGGTGTTCCCTGATCCTGTCTTTCAACATTCTGTCGGTTTTTCCAACACAAAATGTGGTGCAAACTTTGCACACAGCCAAATATACCACATGCATACTAGTGCAAGTGGCTCTAATATTAAATTTAAACAATTCACCTGTGTCTGGGTGCAAAAAACTGGTGCTACTATTGATATATGAACAAAAAGAACATTTTCTACAAGGCATGGTATGCCCTTGTATACCAGGTTTATTATTGTCTCTCGGAGTACACAAACGTCTCCTAAGTGACTTTTTATTTCTGAAAACAAATTGTGGAACAGAATCTATACATCTGCTTACTTGTTCATTCGTTGTTAGTATGTTCCAGTATTTCTTAATGATACCAGTATACTGGTTAATATTACTCGAGTATGAGAAAGAAATCCTTAGATTGTTACTCTGTCTGTTGTAGGAATTATTTATGTCTTGTATTGGTTCAGAGTAGTAGGGTTTGGCTGTAGTAGTTCTCTTATCCAAAACATTTGCTATACCTCTATGTACCATATCTCTTTCATATCCCCTATTTATTAACTCCATGCCAGTACTACATATCTGTTCTTGAAAATCTATATTGCTAACAATGAGCCTAGATGCCCTATAGAACTGATTTTGGACAACATTTCTAAAAATATACTGCGGATGCATACTTTGCTTGCTGAGCAGATGGTTAACTCGACATGTTTTCCTATAAAGTTTAGTGCTCGACATGTTACTATCATCTTTACACACAGTTACATCTAGGAAATCAATACTTGTTTCAGACCATTGTACTATAAATGTCAGAGCATTTGTGCTGTTGTTTAAATAACATACAAATTCTGTCAGCATATTAGATGTGCCCCCCCCCATAACAAAAAGAGGTAATCCACAAACCTCCTAAAAAATAAACTTCGGGTATTGAATGGGCCTCCTATTAGATGTTCACTGCATTGGTGTAGCTAAGACTGAGGGCTAATGCTGGCCATGGATTAAATGATTGTATACCTTTGAGACCTACCTTGAAATCTAGATCATTACGTAAGAAATAACAAGGTAGTATATATATATATATATATATATATATATATATATATATATATATATATATTTTAATGCATTTGCAATTAATTTTTTGTGGTTGTGCTCAGTAGATATAGGTGTGTGTGTGTGTGTATATATATATATATATATATATATATATATAT
Organism: Protopterus annectens; assembly: GCF_019279795.1. NCBI lineage: Eukaryota > Metazoa > Chordata > Ceratodontiformes > Protopteridae > Protopterus > Protopterus annectens. The sequence continues at coordinate 613,772,317 of NC_056739.1, forward strand.
ATATATATATATATATACATATATTGCATTTTTGTGAAAATAACATATATAATATATTTTTTATATATGTCATGTTTCTTTAAGTTTGTAAAGTATTATGTCATGTAATTTTAATTTTGTATTTAAACTGATGTGGTTTCATGTGTTTGATATTATACCTGATGAAGCTATTGGTGAAAACGCTTGTGTTTGATTCAATCTACTGCTTTTGAACCTGAAGCCTTGCCTATGCTAGTTTTGTGCTATTTTTATTCTGTTCTTTGGGAGCAAAGGTACCTGGAAATCAGTGGTGGTTGTGTTAGCAGTTTTTCATCCACTGTTTACTGGATGATGGCTGCCGGGGTCAGAGAATATTGAACTGGATTATACTCCTATTCTAACTAATGGTTTGACTGTTTCCAGCACTGAATTTTTTCTGTACAAGGTAAAAGACCGCACTAATCCACTGCTTGATAGTGTATTAGAAGAAGAGGTTGAATTAACACAATGCGTGGACTTTGTTATGCTCAGAAGTCATTTATTTACCCTAGAAAAGTAACTTTTTAAATTAAAAAGATTGCAATATCAGAAATTTCATATGGAGGCATGTTTAAAGGAAGGTGTTATACCAAGTGGGTTGAGAGTGTTAAAAATGCCATCTCAAGTGAACTGGGAATCAACTTTGCTTGTTGAGTGCAACGACTGAATATTAACACCAGTATGAATTATTTGCAGCTCCTGGCTGATTCAGCCGACAGGGAGATAGAATTGGTATTGATTTCCATTAAAAATAGGCACTTAGAATTGTACCAATGTTTTAGTGCTGATATCCTGATATGTACGGGAAATACTAGAAGGGGTGAGCGTTTACTCCAGGAAACATTTACAAACCAAATTGAAGAAACTACAAAGGGATAAATGGGACTTTGCAGCTAGTAATATTTTCACGTGGCCTCATTACACTGAAAATCCACAAGGTGGCACTAACATGAATGAGAGAAATATAGGAACTAATTTGTTGGAGCACACTTTAATCAGTGTTGCAGACGTGAGAGCTATGGTTCATCCTGAAGGTAGCTCGTTGGTTCCTAATCAAGGAACGCCCACGCTGCAAGCTGAAACAGAAACAACTGGGTGCACGCCGTAAAACAGTTACGACTGTACTGCAATTTTATAATGAAGAAGGGAGAGTATCTCTTGCTAATAATGTGAATCTTGAATCTTGTTTACGTTTATCTTGCCCCCAGAGCATTGCCTTTCTCCTACCAATTAGAGAGAGTTCCACGTCGAGAGGAGGCGGACAATAGAGGGGCAGAATTCAAGTGAGGAACAAACGGAAGCACGAGGAAACAGGGGTGAGTTCTTACAAAATAAAGAAGGCATTCATGAATGTCAAGACTTAGTTTTGAACTTATCCAATTATGTTCTGACTCATGAAGAACTTTTAGTCCTAAACAAAAGGACTTTCATTTATTCCTAGTACAGACTCAAACATTTCTGAAATAATTTTGGACATTAAACAATTTACCCATAATTTAATGTGTAAATTAATGTATGGTGGTGAAGTAGCAGATACCTCTGTGAATTTGTTTAAGAAACCGAGCACATTTGTTCCCAAACTAAATGCTTTAGTACAAGCTTTTGAAGAATTGTGTATTAATGATGTTTATGACTTATATTACAAACAATGCTCCAATAGAAAGAGTTTTAAACATTTTAATTTGAGCAAAGCAGAGCATTTAGCCCTTCATGACTTAGAAAATAATATGGCAATTATGATTGGACCTGCTGATAAGGGTGGACAAATAATGATATTAGATAAAGAGAAGTACAATGATGTGATGTACTTGATGTTGAGTGATGATACTTCTTATACACTAATCACACCAATGAGAGTTAATGAAATGATGCAGAGGGTAACCCTTAAAATCAAAGAATTGAATCATCTAGGAATTATAGATGAGAATTTATGTCAGTATTTCACTGTATTGCACCCCCTTATACCCATGATACAAGGCTTGCCAAAAGTACATAAGAATAGTTCAAATCCTCCTATGAGACCAATTGTGGCTGGTGCCAATTGGTGCACTGAGCCCATTTCTATATATATTGAGAAGATATTGAGACCTGTTCTGAATAGCTCAGAATACATATTAAGGGATATTGAACATTTTCCTAAGGATCTCTACCTTTATACCTCAAAGAATGGACTAGGGAAACAGGTCTTACTGGTTACATTGGATGTTGTTTCATTATTTACATCTATTCCAAATGAGCTAGGTATAGAATATGCTATCAAATATATGGAAGTGAATTCATTTATCAATGGCAATAAATTAATTCAGATTAAAGAATTATGGCACTTGGTACTAGAAAGCAATGTGTTTATATTTAGAGATTCTATCTATTGGCAAGTTAATGGCGTAGCAATGGGCACTCCTTGTGCTAATAGCTACGCCAATGCAATGATGGCTACATGGGAAAGTGAACATCTAATAGAGAGCCCATTCAATACCCGAATTTTATTTTTTAGGAGGTTTGTGGATGACCTCTTTTTGTTATGTTATTTAAACAACAGCACAACGCTTCTGACATTTACAGCACAATGGTCTGAAACAAGTATTGATTTCCTAGATGCAACTGTGTGTAAAGAAAATAGTAACATGTTGAGCACTACACTTTATAGGAAAACATGTCGAGTTAACCATCTACTCAACAGGCAAAGTATGCATCTGCAGTATATTTTTAGAAATGTTGTCCAAAATCAGTTCTATAGGGCTACTAGGCTCAATGTTATCAAT
>NC_056739.1:613777596-613895096 GCF_019279795.1 Protopterus annectens
CATCATACACACATTTCTGTAAAACAGCATTTTAACATGGTTATAAAATATAGAAAGTAGCTGCATTCACAGACTGTGCTGAAGGAATTAGTACTTGCACTTACATTATGAAATGCATGCTTAGTTTTCTGTGGTGTTTTCAGAAACTTAAAAAAATGTCGATATGCTCCACTACTGTGGATAATATGATTTTGTCAGTACTTATGTGAACTCTCAATATTCCTCCATTTAAGCTACCATACTTTTACCTTCCTAATTTTGCACCCCTCATCTTTGTCTCCAAGCTTTCTACTATTGTCTCTTTCCTTCTTAATTGCCCCCACAGTTTTTCTCTTCCTTCCTGCAATGAATGCCTTTGTATCTTGCTTATCTCTCACCATAGCCATTTCACTGTTTGCAATTAGAACGTCTTCCTGCTTAGTTTGCATTCTACTGTCTCCTTCGCTATTGAATACCTACTGAAATTTATATTATTGTTCACTTACCTCCTACTCACTCCAGTCATCCACTGTTCCTTTTCATGTTGTAAAAGAAAAGATTCTCAGCTTCATAATCAGAAATTTAGAATTAGTCATTAATATACTCTAGATCATGATACATCCCATAGGTACACTTTTCTAACGTATGTTACTGCCAAAGTAGCCCACAATTTTGCATCAAACAAAGAACTTACTATGGCCTGTCCTGTGCTTGTGTAGTAAATGGGAAGAGCCCACCTACTTGTCATTTGGTACTTAAAGTTTTCAGTTTCGGTTTCCTAATATACAGAACTTAGCCTATATGTAAAACTTGTCTTCCTACCTTGTTTTGCTAATTTAAAGCTTGATTTCTGTTCTATTGAGCTACACATCTTTAGCCAGATGTATGACTTTTATTATGACTGTGTTTTACTTTTGTAGCTATTTGGGCATTTATATCGGGGCTCTGTCTTTCTTTAATTTCTCCAAGCACTTAAGTATTTTAATACTATGTCAGGAATTGTCCCCATCCCTAGGTCAGTGCATAACTAAAGTTCCAAAAATTCATTTTGCTTCAGTGTTTGATGTTTGCCAAAAGTGGTCTTTTCAGTATTCACCATGAATGAAGTGTTTTGTTCTGCAGTTTCCTGTACTGGTTGCAAATTTAAGTATACTCAGAAAGTTTATTTTATTAGTATAGTTGCTCCAACCACAACTGGAGCTAACAGGGTATCCTTAATCCACAAAGTACTTATTTTTGATTTCATGTAACTATGTCTTTCGATTAGATACCAGATTCGCTGGGTCCAACAAGTTTGATAATCAATATTGTTTGCGTCCTTTATTTTTTTCATTATAATATCTGTGTTTTTGTTTTGTTTTTTGTTTTTTTTTTGTTTTTTGTTTGTTTTTTTTTTGCATTTACTTTCATAACTGTTTGTAGTAGATGATCCCACATGTTCATTACTTCTTTAGTTATAGTAATCCTTTGTGGTTGATGTTTCCAATCCTCTCAACAGCTTGTTATAATGCTAATAAAGTCTCCTTACCACATCTTTGTGTTTTTCAGGTATATATATATATAACCTTCAGCCATAAGTGTATCATAGCTTGCAACAAGATGTGCAACTGATTCTAGTTTTGTGCTTTAAAGCCTACATATGCCTGTATATTCTACTTTTTCTATACATTTTATGAAGAATAACAAATATAGTATTTTGTCTAATTAACATTTGATCTTTTGATTTAAATTTACCTGGCCTAAGGCATTTGACCATCAACTCTTTATCAACATGTGCCTCGTCCAGCAAACTGCTGAGTTTTCAATTTTCATTCCTAGTTACGTTGTTTATAAACTTTATTTTGTTTTTATCACTTTCTGTTGCTGCTATTATTCCATTTCTGATTTGATTTTCTTGCCTGATATCTTTCCTAAATGCTTGTACTAACATAAGCACAGTTGTCATCTTAGACTTATTCTCTTCATGGTTTAGAACTTTAACTATGTTTGGATCTGATTATGTCAATAAATAGGCATGCACCTCCACAATCACCAGCTTATACATGTAGTTGATTTCAAATAGGGCCATACATCCTTCAATTTATGGGGATAAGTAATATTGGCAAGTACTGTTTTTTATGTTAATTGATGGCCTTAAAACTGTTTTCCTGTTTCCTATCTCTCTGATTCATCATTTTTTAATGAGGCAGTCCATCACACCACAGGTATAAGTTAGAACAGGGAGGGCAAGCTGAGCTAAGATGTCAAAGTGGTCTTCAGCAAATCTCTCACTTCACTTATTGGGTTTTTGTGCTTCTGGTTGCCTACTCAGAGGGCTCTAGGTTTGCTGACTGGGTAATTTACAGTTGTTTGCCGGCTGGGTAGTTTACAGTATCTGTGTCTCTGGTGCTTGACTTGCCTTGCTATTTTTGGAATATTCCCATCTGACATGAGGAGCCGGTATCATTGTATTTATTTATATTTTGTTCATGGGGTTGGTCCCTCTAGGCTAGTGACCTATTTTCATTGGAGACCCTAGGTAGTATTTATGATACTAGGGAAAATTTGGCCAGGGTATCAGGGAACTTCACCTACTCTTTTCAGTGGGTGCCGTGGGATCTTTTACATACCCCAAAGCTACAGTAACTCAACCAGATGGCACCTTGGTTTAACATCTCATCTGAAGGAGGATACACTCAGGCATGCAGCACTCACATTATTGTGCACTGCAGTATTAGTAATACATCTGCCTGGCATGGGAATATAACCCACACAGCCTTCTGCACCAAAGGGGTGTTTATTACCTATTGCATCACTGATCCTGCATTTACCATGGTTCATCATTCTCCTGGTAAAATACAAAGACTAAGGAAAATACTGTCTTACCTGCTGACTGAAGTGGGGATTCAACATGCTATCTGCTGCTTGGACTGCTCACTGTGGATATGCTCTGTACCTGATTTGCCATTTGCCTACATTGTTATGTTTCTTGAGTTTGAAAGAATAACTTACTAGACCTTATTCTGGGAAAAGTTTAACATCTTAATATTAGTTAGTGGTTCTTTAATGGCTGCTGTGGATATGGTGTATTTACAAGTTATTGCCAGGTTATTGCCACAATCATCCAAAGTAACGTTTATCTTATGATACAGGCAGCAATGAGTCTGCCCTTATGGAAGACAGACTTTGATGTAATATCCACAAACGTTTTGCATAATATGCTGAGACCAAATCTGCTAAGTTACTGTGTTTTCTTTCATTTTCTACAGACTTTAGGGGGTGGTGAGTTTGTTTAAGTACTGACAACAGTTCTGTACTATTTGTCTGACTATAGCCAGCTAAAACCACCTAGGCTGTTTTACTCTGCCCATTCACCTGAGGACTTTAGTATTTTATGTCAAATGTTTCTCCTATAAAATATAGCCAGAAATGTAGATAGTTATACAAGACAGGAACTGGAAACGTGGGTACTACTGGAACATTTGAAGGTACTGTAGACTGATGTTCATTTTATCTGCAACAAGCCCAACATTAAGTGAAATAATTTCCCAAGCTATAAAGGTTTCATATCTTCCTAGTCTGCTGAGCCAGTGTTATGGTTATTTTTCCAGCAAACCCTTAAATGACTGCTAATTTTTAGACAGACGTATAGTTTCCAGTGCCATTAATGAATAAGGGAGTTTGTTGCAGAACTGTGGAATAACTTGAGTGATACAGCAAACACATCTCTGCCTCTTATTCAAGATTATGAAGATCATATTCCTATGCCTGTGTGTCAAAACCAGTCCTCCGTGCTTCAGCATTTTAAGTCTTGTATGCACATATAAAGCTCCTCAAATACCTCTGTGCAGAATAATAAATTGGTTAAAATATTCCAACATTTTAACTTTTCCTGTCTCTTCAGGTATCTAATTCTTGGGATAAGCTTAATTCATTTTTAATGAACTTTCTCCAAGTTTCTAATTTGAGCCTGAGAGTATATATAGAAACTAAGGTCTATATTATAACAGCAAATGCTTAAAATAGTGAACGCTGTATAATCGACCATAAAATGTCGAGATGGCAAAATGCTGAACACACGGAACAGCAATTTTTATTCCCAGGAAAAAAATTGCTGCTTCATTAAAAAAAACTAAAACAAAATAAAGTGGGGGGCTTCGCCCACCTATACCCCCACACCCACTACTTAACTATACCAACTCCGAGATCACACCATAGTGGAGGAAATGGCAAAGTCCCAAAAATGGCCCAGTGATTTTTTTCCCTGGGAAAAAAATCACTGTTCCATGCATTCGGGATTTCGCTGTTTCAAACAAAAAGGTTTGATTAAACAGAGTTTGCTTTTTTAATCATTCACTGATTTAATAGGGAACCTAGAAACTAGAAATGTATTCCAGAAGTGGTCTAATAAAGGTGTTTTATAATTCTACCAAGATGCTCACATCATGTGAAGTAAAACTTTTAAGCAACAATCCTACTTGCCATATTGCTTTGTGGTCATTAAATGACAAACTGACAGAGATTGTAATTCCTACATCATTATTTTATATATTTTATTTATTTACAAATAAATTATAGATAAAATCTGAATGTGATTCTAATTTCTGCATCATTATACTTTCATCTAAGACTGTACAACTACAGCATAACTTGCACTGAAAATACCCCTCCCCCCAAAAAAAGTATTAACTTGCATTTACTTGCGCTTAAATTCAATCCTAGGTTATTTGCTCAGGAAGTAACATACAACAGAAAGTTGATCAAAGTAGTTATATCAGTATCTGAGCTTAGCAGAAGGCCTGCTTTGCCGTCATCTGCGTATTTAGCAACCCAAATTTACTATGTTGGGGAAATGATGCAAAAGCTAGATTAAAAAATGCTGACCTTGACCAGAACCCTCTGGTACTCAAATATAAAGATATTTCATTGTGTAATTTTCTCCAAGGACAACTATTTCTAAGAGTTAACATTATTATACTGAACAGCTTTATATTTCTATATTTATTTGAATTTGACCAGGTAGGGGGGGTTACCTAAACCAGATGAAATGCCAAAATAAACGTTGAAAGAATTCAATTATGACGAAAGTAACATTACACAGAATATATTAAGATTTACAACATAAAGAAATACAAAAGATCCACATTCAAACATATGAAGAAATAGATACAATGTAGAAGGAAAGTAAAATACTAGCAAATGTGATAAAAGATTTACAATGTAAAGGAATACATTTGCAATACTTTCAGGTTAATAAATTGTAACATGAATCAAAATATCAAGTTTTTCCCAAATCAAAATATACTAATTCAATGGTCAAACCCATGTTGTTGGCTATCATAACTAGGTTATTGAAATTAATTGCTTAACATTTTATGCTTATAAGATCAAACTAATTGGTCAGCAGTTTCCAATCCCACTAATAAAATCCCCTTTGTGAATGGAAATAGCATTTGAGACTTTCCATCCTCAGGGACATATCTTATTTCTATTAGCTTACTAAATACTTTATGCATTGAATTTATTAGTTCTTATATAATATTTTTTAAGAATGGCTAAGATACAGTTTGGGGCTTTGGAACAGTTAGATTTAATATTCATGAAACCCTTTTTTATTTTTTCTGGCCTTGTGCATGGCCGTATGGAATTCACACACTGCAGGTGGTAATTAACAATACCTCAAGGTGAACTAGATGGTTTAGTAATATTTGTGAAGTGTTCATTCCAAGCTTCTGCAGTTTCATTCTAACTGCTCAGCATGCTGTTCATGACCACTAAAGGACCAGTAGTGTGGCAATTGTAGAAGTTGACGGACGTATAGCAATCCTTCTTAGTTTTGCTTTGTAATGCAAGGCCTGCTTCATATCTTGATTTTTCATGGCAGATAATTCTTTTTAAATCTTTTTATCTTGTTTAACCTCCTTTTCTTTTGAAATGCAGAAAGTTGCTAGTCACATGATGTGCATATTTGTTATTATTTAAGTTATTTGTCCCATCAATATATTTTACTTATTTTGTTGCTTACGTTACTTATTACAGAAATTGGTCTAACAGAATAAAAACAGATATTCTCTATTTTAAAATGTCCTAGATTTTCAAAAAAAAGTCTTTACAATAACAAATATTCAAATGAAAAACCTGACAATCTATGCATACCAATGATACTGCACCGCATATACCTCCCTGTATTTAATACAAGAAAAAAAGCTCTACATATACAATTCATGCAACTGTTATTTTTAATTAAGAAAAAAAAAATCAAATAAAAAAAGGCTGAAATTAATGTCAAGGATGTCTAAATAATACAACTGTTGGTCACAAATGAATCTAAACAGTGTCCTTGTCAGTGGTGGTCTGGGAAAAAAGCTCCATTATACAGATATCTTTGACATCATTTGCATGGCTTCATCATTTACAGCCAGTCAGACTTTCCAAATGTAAATAAATAAACTTGATTAGTTGAAAATATAACAGGATTATATTATAATATCTGGCAGAAGAGAACATGCATTTGATGCTACTGAGTCCAAAATATTATTATTTTGATTAGGTCCTTAACAAATTGTGCCACTATTTTAGTGCAAACAGGTCAACAAACTATTGTTCATTTGATGCTGAAGCTGGCAAAATGTTCAAGTTACTCCCAGTTAGTTTTACATTAGTTGAAGTCACCTTGGAAGATGGCTGGACTAGATTCCAAAACTTTACTTAACCTGGATAAAAATTCAAAATGCTGTCTGTTGTCACTGTGAAACTGCAATAGCATGCAACCAGATACAAGTTTAGAAAATACATGTATATTATACATTTCTGTAACTACAATATTAAAGTTATTTTTTATTTTTAAATTTACCAAAAAGGACTGATGAACTTATATAAGTGAGCCTCTGTTTTGATGGCCTACTATCATGTTTTGTGTGTTATCACATTACTAAATGTGAACTAATAGGAACTTGTATATTCATAACAATCATATACCTTTTAGGGTAATCAGAGTCTCTAATTCTTCCCATTTGTTGGACACCTTTTTAGTATTACAAAACTATGCCACACAGAATAATAACATCAATTTCTTCTCAGTTTCATTTAATAATTTGCTTTGTAGTCTCTAAAAATGTCTTAACAACTTCAATTGATTTTCAGCCAACATAACCGTATCTGTAATGGTTAAGGTGGAGACCATCTCTAGAGTATATAAGGTTGTTAAAAATGATACCCTCCAGAAATGTGACAAGAGCAGTTGTAGATACTAAGCATAATGTGGCATGAATATAATCATTCAACCCTAGTGATGGAATGATTTCACAGTTACTATAACTTTCACTGATTTCAATAATATCAAGGACACTTTTTTATATAATTTAAAGGAGCTCATTTCAAGTAATTGATATCAGCATATAAAAATAAAGGTGTATATTTTAACTTCCCCTTCAAACAGAGATCTCTACAAATTGTGTGAATCAGTCAACTTTATTCCTCAAAGTGATGAAAGTTAAGATACCATTACCCTTCCTTTTGTAAACCAGAAAAAGCATCTTTGAGTTGATTTTCAAATGGAATTTCCATGTACTAAAATATTAGCTTCCAGCAAGTCTGACTTGGTCTTCTAGTAATCTTGAGTTTATTAAAATTATTTTATGACCTTCAACATCATCTCATGTAACTAGATTGGGTTATTATAACTGTCAGACTCAATTAATGAAGAGGAATGGTAAGCCCACCCAATGCTCTCACTTTAATTTTTTTTTTACTTTTATTAACAATATCACTTGACTGATCAGCTAGGCCATCAATGGGGTTTACTACAGTTTTGCATATGTGAATGTTGTAACCGTAACTTGGCATACATCTCTTGGTGATAGTTACATGGATTAATTCAAGAGTACTGTGGTATTACATCGGATGTTTATCATACTTTTCTGCATTACACAGTTATTCTTATAAACATTTTGAGATTTTCCTTTAAGTAAAATGAACTCATGGTACACCACTGGAGTGGTAGTATATTTTCTGTATCCTCCTGTGTATCATCAAAAATAACAGACCTTTATTCTTTAACATATTTATCAATAACTTACATACAGCCTCTGGACAAGGTGCTCTTATTCAATGCAGAGATAGCTCCAGCATTATCACTTACAGCAAATTACCCAGCAAGCATTCAATTCTATTGAAACTTGGCTCACTACAGCTCAACTCATACTTAACCCAAACAAAGCCAAGCTCCTCTTCACTCCTAAATCACTTACTCCTGACAAAACAGTATCTGAATTTTTTTCCTTAAATAATACTAAAATTAAAGAGTTCCCCATATTAAGTTATTATGTGTAACAACTGATGACAAACTTGACTAATATTCAAAGTAGCATTAAGAAAGCACACAAGAAACTTATTATTTATTTATTTAACATTTGTTTATTGGGAAAGTCTGACTTGGAATGATGCCAATTTTCAGCAGAGGCCCGAGAAGAAAGGCTCCAGTTATATGTCTTTGAAATGTGGGTGGAAACTACAGCACCCAGTGGAAACCCACATGAATGCATGGAGGACATGTAGACTCCGCACAGAAGGCACTCCAGCCAAGAATCAAACAGGAGAACCTCTTACTGTGAGGCGACAATGCTACTCCTGTACCACTGCACTATCTATGTAGGAATAAGAACTTTCTAAATACTCCAACTAAAATCATGCTAGCCAAATCACACCTCTTACCTTCACTACTTTATGGAGCCCCAATTCTGAATAACTTATAAGCCTCCTTAAAAGCTAAATTAGAAAGCTGCTACAACAAAATCACAAAGTTCACAGAGAGTGCTAGGTACTCATTACATTAGTGTAAAAGTCTACACTCCATCAACTGGATTGAACCTCCTAACCTTATCTCTGATCTCCACCTCATAATCGTACATAATATTATTGGTTCATAGGTTCATAGGTGTTTACTAGGCTAATGACCACAAGGGACTTTTTAAGCCTAGCCATGCATCCCAAATATCTAACAAGTTCTGGTACTCTTGATAAGTGCAAACAGGAACTTGGGCGATGAAACATTTACAAGCACGGGCCTAGGAGACAAACTATTTAAAGGTGGTCTGTATCCATTAGAGACATATGTATCAAACCAGGGATGAATTTCCTATTCCCCATTTAATTGTCCAAGTTACACTTGAATTGGATTAGGGAGGAACTCTGCTTCACATGGATGAGGAGCTTGTTCCAGAGATGGGTAGCCTCTGGGATACATACCTGTCTCTTCAGCAGGTCCTATTTATCTCACAGGCAAGGTTTAAGTCTTTAGAATGGGTCATTCTGGCACTATCTGTTTTGTGGATATGCAGGAGGTCCATCAGAGTGGGGTCTGATAATGCCCTATATGGCAGGTATAGATCTCCCCTCAACAGCCTAGAGGATACAGAATAGAGGGATAGGGCCCTGAGGCAATCTGCATAGGACATATTACTTACACCCTTATCCTTTTAGTGATGAACCGCTGTGGACATTCCAATTGTTGGATATGCCTGGTTAGGTACATACAAAAAAGGGCATTGTACTCAATGATAGGTCTGATGCATTCCAAATATAGTGGAACAATGACTTCCTTGGACCTAGATGCCATACCTTTGCTTACAAATTGCACAACATAGAATGATTTCCTCACTACTGTAGGCACGAGATGGTCAAAGGCTGGATTATTGTCTATGTGTGCCCCTAAGTCCCTGATTACTGGGTCGACTTTAAGTGGTATGTTGTCAATATGATAGTTACCAGGGGTGGATGACTTCCGGAAGGATACTATTATGCATGTCTTGCCATTTAGTTTTAGTTCATGGCTCTGACACCAGTTGTCTGTCTGTCTCAGCCCTTCCTGAAAAACATTTGTGTCAGTGTGGGATTCAATGTCAGCTCCTAATTTGCAATCATCTGAAATGTAATCAACCAGAGAGCATTGACATTGGCCTTGACTTCAGAGAAGTAAATTCCAAAAAAGAGCAGTCCAAGGACTGATCTCTGAGGGACTCCACTTGTGACTGGCCTCTTTATTGAGGTGGACTCCCCAATTCTAACTTTCTGGGTCCTGTCTGTGAGCTAGTTGGCCATCCGCCAGGTGGCATATGGGTTTGTACCTAACCTCTTGAGTTTGTCAGTAATGCTAGAGTTGGGTATTGCGTCACATGCCTTGGTGAGGTCAAACCATGCAGTCTGAACCATTTTGCCCTCATCCATTGCTTTGATGATTTTCTCAAAGAAGTTCACCAGGCTGAGTAGGCATAACCTGCCCTTGATGAAACCAAACTGGGTTGGGTCCAGTGTCTGGAGGTTTCCTATATCATTATTGATCATTCCATTCTTTACATGGCTTTGCATATGAGACTAGTGAGACTTATGGAGCTGTAGTTTCCAGGATCTGTAGATGGCTCACCTTTGTGCAGAGGGATAACTGTTGCTGTTCTCCATTCATGAGGCACAAAGCCTGTTGGAGGCTACAGTTAAATAGCAAATCCTGGGGGCCTGATAGGTCATGTTTTATGATATTTAGATGGCATCCTCAGATAATGTATGGCCCATTGATGTGTTCTTGGCTTTAGAGTGCATTAAGGACCTGTTGCCTAGTGATAGCAGGGGGAATTATATTTCCTGAAGAAGGTTGATGGGGAAAGTTGCAGCAGAATTTGTTGGCCAGTAGGTTTGCTATATCTTCTAGGCCAGTATAGGTGGCTCCATTCACAATGTGCTCTGCACACAATTGTGTGCTGCTGTTGAGGTTGAGGACATAGCTAAAGAATGCCTTGTGGTTGTCCTTGGCCTGGGAGGCCAAATTTGGCTTTGGTGGACTTTATTTGTCCTTTGAGTTGTTTTCTTAGTTTGGTGAGAGTGCTTTTACCCTGCTGGGTGCTGTACCTCCCAATTTTTTGCCATGATTTCCTTCCTTCTGTTATACAGCCTTTGTGATTCAACCAGGGTGGCTTGTTTTTTGAGTTAGATCTGTACTTTTGTCCTGGTGGGTACAGCTGCCTCTATGCAGCTATTAACATGCTTGTATAGAGTTTCTATGAACAGTTCTGTATAGGTAGCAGTGTTTTAGAGTTTACGGGGGCATGACGTTTTGCTAGGTTATCACTTAATAGCAGGAAGTTAGACTTAGAGTAGTTCCTGAATATTCCAGGGTTAAAGTCCAGGGGGTCCAGGTTTTACTTTTACTTCAATAGACCATTTTGTGGTCTGACCTTATCAGGGAAGACATTACACTAGGGGGTGTGTAGCACTCTCCCATATTACTGAGGACAAGATCCAGTGTGGTTGCACCCCTGGCTGGTGTATGGACAATCTGTATTTACAAAATATCTCTGTGGCTGTATGTTTGGTGTCATACAGGCTTCCCAGTTAATAACGGGGTAAATAAAGACAACTATAAATATGGCATTGGGTTGAATGGTGAGTGTTTCCAATAAGTTTAAGTACATAGTATGAGCTTCCTGGGTCATAGGGGGGGGGGGGGCTGTAACTTGCAAGGAAGTGGTCTTGGATTTTACCTATGGAGATTTCAACATGGAGGAGCTCAAGTGTGTTGTCCTGTTTGACCGGCCTTGAAGTATATTTATTTCTGATGTTAATCAAAACACCTCCACCTTTAGTCCCTGCCTGTGTAGTAACTGGTCTAAATGTGCGGAAGGCATTATAGCCTTACACTGACGATGTGCTTTCTGCGGCTTTGAACATGTCTCAGTGACCGCTCAAACATTAGCATTCTTTAGGGTGAAGAGAGCTTCGAGGGAGTGGACTTTTTTCATTTAGTCTCCTAGCATTGAGCAGGAATACCTTTATATTTTCTTGGTTTTGATTTGCTATGTTAGAAGTATTTTCAGTTTTGCATTGCCTAAAAAGGGCATTATGGGTAAAACAATGTTTTAGCTAACATTTTTAAAGCCTAGTGGGGAGAGGTGCAGACCATCCCTGGCAAAGCACCGTTGTCTGTTGACCATCTCCTTCTATGCTGACAAATACTGCACCCCCTTAGAATGACATCAGAATTTAACCCAATTATTAAAGTCAGCCATCTTTTTTTTGTATTGAGGCATCATCCTTGGAGACGGTAAAATGCTCGGTGCTAGGCTCATACCAGCCTAGGACACATATTCTGAGAGTTCCATGATGTCTCTCTTCATAAAGTCTAGGGAGGTACGTCTCAGATCATTTACCCCCACATGGACTACCAGTACTTGTGGTCCAATGACCTGAGTGCATGCGTAATCTGGCAGATCCTAGCCCCTGATAAGCAACTGACCATAACTTTCTCCTTACTCTGCCTGTTGTTGAAGGACATCAGTGTGTCTCATGATGGAGTCTCCAATGACCAGAATATTGTATTGTGTGGTGGCTTGTCTTATGGGCTTAGAAGTAGAGGCTCCATAAGATGGGGCTGTATGTGTTAATGTGTTGTTTTGAAAGAGTGCATTCTGGGCTGCTGAAGATATTTACTATGTGTACTTTGTCTAGGAGGTCTTTGAGGTTTAGAATGTTACATTTAAGTGCCTCAGCATATGTGGGTCTATATATCTGTCTTGAATTGTGTGTTTTAGGTGCAGCATATATATTATTGACAACCATATTGACATTAGGAGTACTTTTACGTGAGAGCTTTGTCTTCAGTGTCATTGTGTAAATACATCTATCACATACCATATCAGTTTGTTTGAGAATTAAATGGTTTTCAATGAACATGAGGCAATGTCCACATTGCCTCAGGATGCCCATTTCTATGAAGCTGGTAATGTAGAAAGTGGGCAAGTTCATACCCATGGCAACATACCCTTTTTATTGATTAGATGGTTGGAGTGAGAATATAAAGCAATTTCAGAGGTATCCAGTTTGCATCTCTGGGGAGAGTGCTTGTCATTGCAAACTAGTTGTCCTGTGTACAACTAGGTATTAGCGAAACTTCAGTTGTGCTTTTGCAAGAAAAATGTCACTGAAGATGTCTGTTCCTATACAGGGCACTGCCAAACACTTGATGGGAAACTAATAAGTAGACACTGAAAATGTAAGGTTGAAGTATTTAAGCAGATATTCTGAAGTTAGAAACAAATCAAGTAGTACTGAAAACAAAGAATTAGCTTGCCAAGAATGATGAAAACAGGGGAGTTGTGTGAATGGCTACTGCCTGGCAACTACTAGTGCTGTTCTCACCACAGCTTCACCCTGCTGGGATACAATACTCCTTTCCTTCTTCTCCTACCAGAAGAAGAACAGCACCAATCCCAAGATGAGAAGTAGGCCACAGCCTGTTTGGTGGTCCACAGTCTTGTCCCAGATGGTGCAAGGGTCTGTAGGATTGTTGTAGCCTTTTCTTGGTAGATGCCTTGAATAGCATCAAGACCAGTTAGGAATATCAACTACACAGTCACTCACTTCCCAACCAGAAACATTCAGGAGTCAATGCACTCAATCTAAGCCCTTAAGACTAAACACCTTGCCCAATACACTAATCATAGGTGGCTCAATTGTGAAGCACACAGATGTCCCACTCACTAGTTTGAATAATGAAAAGGTAACAGTCAGCTGTCTATCAGGTGCCAGACTCCTACACAGAACACACACACACACACACACACACACACACACACACACACACACACACACACACACACACACACACACACACATGCACACACGCACGCACACACACACACACACACACACACACACACACACACACACACACACACACACACACACACACACACACACACAGGTCACTGTACAACAAGTACAAGTATGACTCTGTCATTGTCCTTGTGGGTGTGAATGACATGAGACGCACCTCCTTGGACTACATGAACAGAGACATGGTGGAGCTCTCGGATTATGTGGCCCAGGCAGGTATGACACTAGCACTGAGCAGTATCCTATCATCACCCAGAATGATACTGCAGTGCAAACAAAAAATAATTGACTTTAACAATTGGCTAAGTTTCTGGTGTCATTCTAAGGGGATCCAGTATCTGTCTGCTTGGGATGACATGACTGAAAGATATCAATGCTTTTCTAAAGATGGCCTGCATTTATTACCCATGGGTATCCAGGTCCTGGCTAGCGCTCTTGCCACCGCTATAGTGGCTTTTTTAGGTGTTGTTCCAAAGACCAAATTACCACCCTAACAGCTATAAATAAATGCAATCTGAGGGTCATGCTGCTCAATGCTAGAAGTCTAAATCTCAAGATGCACTTGCTCGAAGTACTCCTCAAAAGGGAGAACATCGACATTTGTGCTATAACGGAGACCTGGTTTAAAGCGGCAGAAAGCACCCCTGCGCTACCAGGCTATAACTCATTCCACACCTTTCAGCCTCAAAACATGGTTCAAAGCTCCAAAGGCAGTGGTGTTTCCATATTCATAAAGGATATGCACACCCCCAGACTAGTAGCCCAGCATAACGCATCTGAGATACTTGAGATACAACTAACATTGGGTAAGATGGCAATCTAGGTCATAGCCTAATATAGGTCCCCAAACATGTCTCTAGAGTCTCATTCCACATTCCTAAGCACCCTGGAATCTAGCAAGGTCCAACCCAACACTCTCTTACTAGGAGACTTCAACTACCCCTCCATCAACTGGGAAAACTACTCAAGCACCAATACACTGGCCCAACACTTCCTGGAATTCATCAATTCTAGTGTACTGGACAAGCTCATTCTGACCCCCACTAGAGGAAGCAACATCCTTGACCTGGTTATTACTAACATGGGCGGCCATTGCTCTACACCAGTAGTCAGTCCCTCCCTGGTCAGATCCGACCTTAAACTAATCACTATGGAAATCCACCCCCCCCCCCCACAAAGGTAACCACCTTGAAAAACTTCTCCAACGCTGATTTGGACTCCTACAAACAGAGGTGGCTAACTTCATGGCACCCAAGCCAATGGAAAATAGCTGCATGACTGCCAAACCATACACCAATGCACTGTACAAACATGTACACAAATTCATGGAACTAGCCATACTCAACAGAACCAAGATGCTCTCCTCCAAAAAAAGGAAGCCAGTCTGGTGGTCCACTACCAGAATCCTACACATAACACACACGCACACACACACAACACACACACACACACACACACACACACACACACACACACACACACACACACACACACACACACACACACACGTCACTCTGCAACAAGTACAAGTATAAACTCTACAACAGAAGGAAGAAACTGTTGCAGAAAAAGGTGAAGTCCCAAGACTGGAAAAACTCCCTTATTAGCCTCAAGAAAAAGTTGAGATCCCTCATCAAATCCTCTAAAGACAGCTATGAAGGCAGAATTGCGGCAGACACTAAAAACAATCACAAAGCCTTCTATCGCTATATCAAGAGCCTCCATGGCAATACTCAGATTTGCTCTGAGATACTGCACAATGGTACCTCCTACACTCAGCCAACAGATATTGCCAACATACTGGCTGACAGATTCTGTGCCAACTTTACCCCTCTCCCCCCCAAAGGACCAATCACATTACTGGAAGAATGCCAGGCACCCAGCATTACTGCACCACAGCTTAAAGCTGCATTGTCCAAGGCCAAGAATACAACTTACATGGGACCTGATAATAGCCCTGGTTGCATTCTACATGAACTACAAAGCGAACTGGAACCACATCTGTGTGCCCTGTTCAGTCACAGCCCCACCTCAGGCTTTGCCCCTACTGAATGGAGCACTGCTACAGTCATCCCTCTCCATAAAGGGGAAGTGACTGCAGACCATGGGAATTATCGCCCCATTAGCCTGACAAGTCTGATATGTAAAGCTATGGAGTGCATCATCATGGACCTGATTAACAAAGATATAGGCAATCTCCAAACTCTAGATCCCACACAATTTGGGTTTGTGAAAGGGAGGTCATGCCTGCTCAACCAGGTTGACTTTTTTGAGTCAGTCACCAGGTGTGTGGATGAAGGTAAGGCAATGCATACAGCCTACCATGATCTGGCCAAGGCCTTTGATACCATTCCTCACTCAGGAATTATTGATAAACTCACCAAACTAGGCATCAACCCCTATATCACTAGGTGGGTTAAAAACTGACTTACAGATAGAACACACACTGTGAAAGTAGTGGACTCCGAGTCAGACTGCCAACCAGTCATGAGTGGAGTCCCACAGGGATCGGTCCTGGGTCCTCTCATGTTTGCCATCTACTTCTCAGAAGTCCAGGCCAACACAAAGGGACTCTAGCTGACTAAATTCACAGACGACTGCAAGCTGGGAGTTGTTATTAACTCCCCAAGTGATGTAGACATCCTACAGAAAGGACTCACTGAGACCAATGGCTGGTGTCGAAACCATGGCATTAAGCTTAATTCTAAAAAAATGCGTTGTCATCCCCTTTGGTAAAAACTCAGTTCCCACTAATTACCACATCGATGGGATCCCACTGAACACTGAAGCTGTTATAAGAGATTTGGGGATACAGGTTGACAGCAACCTCGCCTTTGACCACCACAACGCCACTGTGGTCAGAAGGTCCTTCTATGTGGCACACATCATCTCCAAGGGTTTTGCATCCAGGAAGAAGGAGGTCATCATCTCTCTCTACTCTTCCCTCATTAGACCAATCATCGAGTATAATGCCCCATTTGGCGTGTACCTCACCAGGCACCTGCAACAGCTGGAGAGGCCACAGAAGTACCTCACAAAGAGGACCCTAGGC
Source organism: Protopterus annectens (assembly GCF_019279795.1). Lineage (NCBI taxonomy): Eukaryota > Metazoa > Chordata > Ceratodontiformes > Protopteridae > Protopterus > Protopterus annectens. The sequence continues at coordinate 613,794,269 of NC_056739.1, forward strand.
ATTAAACACATGTCCTACATGGACAGACTCAAAAGATTCCAGCTATTCTCTGTCTCATATCATCTACTTAGAGGCGCTCTCTGCTTAACTTACAAGCAATGTCTGACCCAGATCTGTTAAAAATGCTACATCTATAGAAATCCCAATCCCGCCACACCACACACTCCAGAGACCTCAACCTCATTACTACAATCAAGAGAACATGCTGGAGGCACAGGTTCATAACCCAGAGACTGCCCATGCCCTGGAATAGACTTCTCATACATGTCAAGCAGAGCACCTCGCTGACCCTCTTCAGGAGAAATCTTGATGAGTGGATGGGTAATAGAAAGTTCAGCCCAGGGATCACTCTAGTGGCTCTACTTGATAGAGGCACTGAGAACTAACGTTGGGCAGCACGATGCCAGGGCACTTCTATGGGCTAGGCTTGTAAAGGCTCCAGGGCCATTAGCCTAGCACACACCTATGAACCTATGAACTGTGGTATGGTTTTCTACCACCCTTATAATGCTCAATACTCTAGTATGGTTTTCTGTCACTCTCATAATGTGCAGTAACTCACTCTTAGAATTCTGTCCAAGATTAATGTGCTGCTTTCTTATCTTATTTATTTATTTTTATTTTTTTATTGACATTTGTTAACCAGGTTAGTCCAACTGAGCCAGGGGCCCATTTTCACTGGGGAGCCAAGGAGAAAAACTCCAGAAATATTACATATTTTTACAATAAAAATCAAATCAAAAATCAAAAATAAGTGAAAAAAATTAAAACCACCATGAAACATAAATAGAAAATAAACAGAGAATATCTGTACATAGAGTAGGTTAAATAACAATTGACAGGTCTAGAGAATATCACACATAAAGTACATACAAATAGATAAACCAATCAATTTTTTTTTCTTTATATACAAATATATATGCTATGGAAGTAAGGGGAGAGGGCAGTATAAAGGTATATCAGGCAAGTACAAGGAAGTAAAGAGTAGAGTATGGAAAAGGAGTGAAAGATGAGAAGAGAAGAGGCTAGATCAAGTGGGGGTTAGACAAAATCTTTATTATCTTTATACTTTCATGCCAGGAAAAAGCAATCTCACGAGAGGAAACTAACTATTTTTTAAATGCTGCTGCCTTTCTACTCAAAAAAAAAAAAAAAAAAAAACTCCCCAACCTGCTTGCACTTATGAACCTCCAAACAATGTTCACAGCCTGCCATTCCAACTTCTATCACTAAGAAACTCATCATAAGGCTAAACTGCAGTCCATATCTCTCAACCTCTTAGAGCAAGAAATCTTGACAAAGCCAGAAATAATGGGGGGGGGGGGGACAAAGGCCCAAAAATATGGACAGTTTTTAAACATTGCTGTTACAAATTTAGAAAGTTGATAGAGTAACAGGATTTGCATTAGCATGAATTTTCTGAAGGATATGAAGTCTGAAAATCAAATGTCTGCCATTATTTTCTGACTACAGTCCTCAATGAGTTGCCAGTAATTTGCCAGAAAACTACAATTTATGAGACAAAGACCAAAAATATTAATCAAAATTATGGACATTCTGCAAAAATCTGGACAGCTGAGAGCCATGCCAGCTATTCTGGCTGCAGATAATATCCAAACAGAATACAGTAAAGTGACATCTAAAACAATATCCTATCCAGTTTCAAAGGTCTGTAATGGAATCTTAAGTCCATAAATATGGAAACAAAGCTACACGATACCCTTATACAAGGACTGCAGCTCAGTAGAATTCAGTAACTGTAAGCCCATTGCCAGACTATCACATCTGTAAATATAGGCTCATCACCGTACTTTCACCACTAGCTATAGGCCCAAGCCCATAATCTCATTTCTAATACTATATGCTCATCACCATACTCCCACCTCTGTTACTATAAGCTCATTGTCATACTCACACCCCTGTAACTCTAGGCCCATTGCTATAGTCTTACCTCTATAACTATAGGTCCATCGCCATACTCCAAACTCTGCAACTCTAGACCCATCACCAAAGTCTGACCTCTGTCTAATGTTCTTACAAAAATGTTGTGCCCTCAAACAACAATCTAATCACCAGCACCAAGCATGGATTTTAACCAAACCACCATGCTATTACAGACCTTGTAGCCTTCCTCATTACTATTAATCTGTACTGCAACAACAACCAACCTGTATCTGCTAGTTTCCTTGACCATTCTAACTTGAAACTTGATACTGCCCCCCCCCCCCCAACTGCTTCAGTCACAGTTCAAACTCAGCCTATTACCTCCAATATGACTCTGGCTTAGAAACTACGCCAGAGATTGGATCCAGCCTGATAAATGGTAATCTACCTATTCAGCTTTTCTCCCTGTTAGCACTGGAGGTCCAGAAGGAGCCATCCTAGAACCTTTGCTATTTAATATATCCATTGTATCCTGTAAGCTTCTTCTGGCCCTGCTACAATTATACAGTATGTTAAGGATTCAGCACTCATCTCAGAACTGCAAAATATCACAAACAATGCTACTTATCTCATCCTAAATCCCCCCAAAAATAAAATCATACCCAGCACCACTATTTCCTTGTCTATAAACCTTACACTGTTCACATCTCAAAACATCCAACTAGATATATAGCTGACACCAAGTTATTAGGCATTTCACCATTGAAAATCAGTTAAAATTTGGTGTACACATTTAAAATGTTATTTAAAAGCTGAACAAAAACTTAGATAATTCCATAGAGTAAAACATTAACATAATCTAGATAAAGCCACTGCTTCTACATACCCATTACCTAGTTTAACCTCTGCCTTCCCTATTTATACTAATCTTCATGTACAACAGCTCCACAAACTGACACGTTGATGCAACAAAGTAACCACATCACAACATCAATATGCCTATGTCTGTAGACCCAATAAACACACACTATTTAGAGAGGTTTAGGGTGCTTTTCTCTGTACTTCATCATCTTCAGCACACATATTTGGGGTTATAGTCTGGTATGCCCTTTCTAAATTTATAGTGGAATCTGTCACTTGGTTGAACTACCGCCTTGTTCATTTCTCATTTGTTTTACCATGTTTATAGCCTCAAATCTTACATGGGTAAAATGTATAAATTTAAGTTCTGCATCCATTGAATGGTTAACTCCAGCTTTGTACAATAGCTCCTCTCAGCACCTAATGAAGGTAGTCCTATTATTTTTTTTGTGAACAGTAGTAGTACCATAAGATCTTTAGTGGGTTTACACCATCTGCCCATGTATGTGCCATTCACCTGATTTTTCATGAGCCTTTGTGTGATTCTGATCTCCCTAATCTTGAGAGAGTTGGGTGGAGTTTTGAATGTAAATGGGGAAGGTCTTCTCTCTTGAATGACAAGGTTAGGCTTGATGAACACAATTATGTAAATCAACCTTATATCAATGATAAAAATGCAGCATTCATACATTACCAAATTTTAAAACACTGAGATGAAATTACCCAATCAACAGAAGCAGAAAACTTCAGACTACCGAAACTCAAAATAACAAAAAGTTTAACATCAGATATTACTGCTCCTGACACCCTATACACTACTGCAAAAATACACACAACAACACCTTCACTTCTTCTGTAAACAATTGGAACCAAAAAAAGTCCTCAATGTAAACCACATAACTTCCTCTTAAAAACACTAAACTTTAAAGGGACAAACATCTATTAAGCTAAATGTTCCACTTCCACATATTCAGCACTTTAAAATATTCAATGACATAATTTATATAGGTCAAACACTAAATGTAAACAAAAAATTGTACATTCTTTAAGTTTTTGCAAGAGGCAAGTGCCCCTGCTCCTCCTACACCCCCCACAAATTATATATACCAACTCAGAGATCACACTACAGTGGGGAAAGGGTACATTTAATGATCCTCACCGTACCACGATTTGCATTCAAAATCTCCAAGTTCTGTGTTAAATCCAAAGCTGATAATCCTTTTGAAAAAAAAAAATACAGAAGCTGTTGTTGTCTACGCTGTTGGGAGAGATGAGTAACATCTGATGGTAGTTTTTCGTTGTTTTGACTTTCGATAATGTCAGCTTTCATGCTTCTGTTGATTCGGTAATTTTGTCTCATTGTTTTAAAATTCGGTAAAGTGTAATTTTGTTAATATGAAGTAGACCCCTAGAGAGATCTCATTTGTATCAAATTGACTGATGATGTTCTTCTGATTAGTTGACAGTCTGAGTTTTCCAGTCTGTCTGTCCATTCATGGAGTACTTTCTTTTGAAGAATGTCAAATGATCACTGTTATTTGCATCTAAATTGGCATAAATGAAAACAGTTTTTCCCACACTGAAACTCAGTGGAAGAGTGTAGCATTCCACATGCATTTTCTGTCCTGGTTGTGAAGTGAATATCAGCATTCAGATTCATTTGAGCTCATCTCCTTTGTCTCAACAATGAGAAGTACCATGGAGCCTGGATAAAAAGATCAACTACTAATATTGCATCCTACAAAGTCTGGGACCCAGGAGGCCTAGATAGTTGGTCTGAGGGTCAGTTGTTTGGAAAGTCTAAGCTCTACCAAGCAGTTAGTTTATTTCTCAGAATCTGTAGTAACCTTCCTAATTCTAGTAGAGGGTGTACCTCTGATGTGGAATGAGTGGGTTCAGCAGGTTTACATTATCTTAGGGGCATCTGGGACACAGATAAGCAATAGGTGCTCCCTTTTAATGAAATTCAGTCTAATTTTCCAGATATTCCTATTATTCCTGAAAGAATGTTCATCAGGTATTATGGCTAAGGCAATGATGGTATATGATAAAGGGAATGGTACAAAGAGAAGACTACCAGTCGTTGAATTGGTGATGAGGAAAGTTTCGAGAAATGTACTAGAGGAAGAAGAGGAGAATAGCCTTGGGCCATCATCAGATTAGTTTAGCAGATAAAGCAAATGTATGTGGTGGTAATGATAAACAAACAAATAGAGCCTTACCTACTAAAGATGTGTTGGTTATTGCTGATTCTATGTTGAGAGGAGTTGGAAATTTAGCATGTGGCTTAAGAAAAGGTCAGTTACTGTGACTAGTCTGAGAAGATGCAAAATGTGGGATATATTAACTCTACTGTTAGTGGGAAAAAAGTATGATGAAGTTATAGGGAGAGTGAATGATGCTGGTAGGAGCAATAATTCATTATTTAATGATTATGCTAATGAAATTATACAATTAATTAAAATGAAAGATTTTGAGCTGGTATTTTCTGATGTTATTCTTGTAAATAAGTTTGGAGATACCCTAACTGAGGTAGCTAGGTGGTATACTAATATCATTAGGAAACTGTATTATAGGACATCTATAAAAGTCAATACACTGTGGTAAGAAATATACATCAATTCAACCTTTTTCCGTACTGATAAAACTCATTTGAGTTATTTGGGTGATAGATTTCTTCAAAGAAATTAATGGCAAGTGTGAATTCTTTTTAAGAAGTACAGAATATTATCCTTTTTCTGAGTTAGGATTGGAGATACTGATGTGCCCTTGGTAACTGAGGCATAGTTTTTGTAATAGAATCCTCCATTCAGCTTGCAAGGTTATATGGCCTTTCACTGGATTATACACCATAAAAAGGAGATTGAATCTCAATTTATATTCAAGAGAAATGGGCTTCTAGTATGATAAATAATTAACTAATTGTGAAATGTTTAAGAAAATATCAGTTGATATTAATTTAAGAAGAACAGTGATTAAGCTATGTTTGTTTTATAGACCACTAAATCAAAGCTCAAAGCAAATTAGGGAGTTTGATGTTCTATCATCTTATTTTGAGAATAACTTTGATATTATTGTTGACAATTTTATTGCTGCGTATGGGCAGTGGGATTTCATTCCCAGTTTAACAGGGGCAATTGTTGATGTGATAAGATGCTGTCAAGATCAGGGGTATACTGAGTTCGTTAAAGATGCTAATAGAGTTTTTAATATTTTAGATGTAGTATGGATTAATAAAGTTGAAATTATTGAGGACTGTTGGATTTGATCATGCTAGTATTACACGGACGTATTAAAAAGGAGCTCATGGCTTAGTTGATTAGGAAAAAGCACAGATGTAAAGTGCTGATTTTTATTTAATTAGAAACACAGTTAATCTGGAAGTGGAATGAAGTTACTTCCTTGGGAGATATTAAACCTAGCTGGAAACAGTTTCATGACTGAATCTTTTTACCTGTGGGGAAGTTTGTTCCATTAGTAGTTGTTAAAGATGTAAAATATAAGTCTCCATGGTGGAAATGAGTGTCGGATAAGATTTGTAAAAGACTAAAGTTTTTCCTGGAAGATGTATAGAGAACAACCTAATGTAAATAATAACATAAGATACAAGCACACTAGGACTGGTTGTACAAGGTGTTTTAGAATTATTTGGAAAAAATATGGGGTGAAACTTGTATGTTATACAGTGGATAATATTTTTTTTAGACATTAGAGACAGATTACATGTGAGAATAAAATGTATAATATTATGGTGAGTGAGAGGTTAATTGCTGACATTAAGATATTGGCTGATATGTTCCAAAATATTGTAGCTGATACTCCAGTAAATAAATATGATAAAGATGTCATTAATTTTTACTTGGGTGATGATTGTCCAGACATGTTTAATAATATTAAGATAGTGTTCAAAAAGATTAAGCCTTGCATGGCTGCAGGGCCAGGTTGTTTTGAGAACTATCATTATGCAGATAATCTCCTGTTTATAGTTATCTTTTCCAAAAATCATTGGAGGCAGAATTTGTCCCAAATTGTGGAAATAAGCATTAATTGAGACTATATCCAAGAGGAAGAGTTCCACCACAGTTCACTACAGTTCAGAATTATAGACCGAATAGTCTGACTAGCATTTTAGGTATGTGTTTTGAAAGAGTAAAATCAGAGTGCATTATAAAATCTGTAAGTAATGGGAGGGATTATAGCAAACATGGCTTTGTTCAGGGCTCCTCCTGTCTAATGAGCTTTACTTGATTTTTACCAGCTGCTTATGGAATCCCTGGATGTGTGGTTCCTGTTGACGTGGTTAATCTTGATATGATTAAGGCTTTTATTTATTTACTGACATTTGATTTCTGGGAAATCTGCCTGGAGAGCATCCCGTTTTCAATGGAGGCCTGGGGAGAAAAGCTCCAAATTATTACAAAACATTTTAACAATAATTATGCAGTCTTCATAAATAAAACAAAAACATCTGCAGTTTAAATAATTATAACAAATTAGACATAATATAAAAATTGGTAAAGAGAAATTTTACACAGTTTGTAGATAAATTAAAGATAAGTTAGTCTAATACAAACAGGAACTGCAATATGAAGTGAGGGAAAAACAGGCTTGTGATATATTTAGAGAGGAAGTCAGGGAAGAGAATTAGATAGCAGTAAGGAATTAAGTGAAGAAGGGAGAGTAAGGAGGTATAGTTTATCCTGGTTTTGAGCAAGATTAAAGCCAGATTTTAGCCTGGGTGTTTTCAGAGTGGTTTCTGTTTTAAGTCTTTCAGAGTGGTTTTGAAAAATGGGAGAGATGGTTTAGATTTGATGGATACAGGTAAGGAGTTCCAAGCCTTAGCAACCTTGTATGAGTTCAGACAATGGCCAGCAGATTTGCTAGATTTGTAGACAGACAGGAGTTTTTGTTCACTGGATCACAATGACCAACTGGGAACATAGTTGTATAGAATATTTTTAGTGCTGGACAGGAAAATGGATGCTGGATAATTTTATAGGTAGTAAGAAGCTGTGTATATGTTAGTTGATGTGACAGTTCTAACCAATTTAGACTGTTTATTGCTATACATTGGTGGGTTCTGAAAGGGGTATGTGCTGCAAATTTAGCAACTTTGTTACAGCACTGTTCAAGTTTTAATTTTTGTGAAGCCTGGATGTTAGTAAAGATGGGAGCACCATAAAGAAGACTGGGGAGGAGATAAGTAGTGGCAAGTGTAGTTTTAGTTGTGTCATTTAGAAAGTTTTTGGTTCTGTAAAGCGACCCTAGTTTTTGACAAGTTTTTCTTATGCAATTTTGTATATGCAGGTTGAATGTCAGATTCTCATCTACTATCACCCCAATAGTTTGCTACGAGAAGCGACTTCAATGATTGTATTATCAAGAGAGAGGGCTTTAAATTTTGTTTTCTCATGAGAGAGGGATTTGGGGAAAATAGTAGTAGTTTGGTATATTTTGGGATGAGCATGAGATGAGAGTTATAAAACCATGTTTCTGTGGCTGCTAAAGCTTCCTGAGTAACTTTTTGGAGGTGTATCATGTTGTCAGATGTGAAAATAAGAGTGGACTCATCTGCATATTGTATTAGGGTGGCCTGTTGTGTTGAAGTATAGAGGATGTTGGTGAAAATGTTAAAAAGGAGGGGACCAAGGATAAAGCCTTGTGGTACACAGCTGTTGACTAGGAGGTAAGGAGAGATAGTATGGAGTGCCATTTTACTGACTGATACCAACTGGTAGCTTTTGAACCACAGAAGGGTGGGCTGAGAAGAGACCTAGTGAGTACATTTGAAAAAGAAGTTTAGGATCATAGGATCATAGGCTCACAGGAGGTTATTATGCTATTGGCCCTGAGGCCCTTATAGGCCAAGCCAAGAGTTTAGCCCATGTTTAGACAAGTCAGCACCCAGAGCCCCTGTCTTGCAGGGACACAGGAGGAATCCCAGGAGTGTATTTTCTGTTTCCTATCCAGTTGTCCAGGTTGTGCTTAAAAAGTGATAATGAGGTAGTCTGCCTCACGTGGAGAGAGAATCTAATCCACAGACGTGGGAGTCTCTGGGACACAAATCTGTCCCACCAACAAGCCTTATTGATATCACAGACCAGGTGGATGTCACGCATATGGGTTGCTCGAGTGGAGCTTGACTTGCAAATATGCAGCAGTCCCATCAAGGCAGGGTCTGAGATTGCTTTGTATTCCAGGCAGAGGTCACCTCTGATGAGTCTCTATGAAACTGAGTAGAGGGACAGGGCTTTTAGCCTTTCTGTGTATGGTAGGTGTTTGAGGCCCTGGATTCTCTTAGTGAGGAGCCTCTGTGGTCTCTCCAGCTGCTGCATGTGCTTTGCGAGGTACATGCCGAAGGGGGCATTGTACTTAATAATTGGCCTTATAAGGGAAGAATACACGGATCTTATGACCTCTTTGCCCCTGGATGAGATACCCTTAATTATGAGGTGGGCCATGTAGAAAGCTTTCCGTACAACGGAAGCAACATGGTGGTCACAAATCAGCTTGCTATCAACCTGGGTGCCCAAATCTCTCACTACTGATTGTGTATTTAGGACATTGTTATTAATGTGATATGTGGGGACATTGCTCTCCCCAAAGGGGATGATGATGTATTTTTTAGTATTGCGCTTGAGGACTTGTTTCTGGCACCAGTCATTTGTTTGGGTGAGACCCTCTTGGAGGATGTCCACATCACTTGGGGAAATGATGACTGTGCCCAGCTTGCAGTCATCTGCAAACTTGGTCAGCCATAGCACACTGGTTTTAGCCTGCACCTCAGAGAATTATATCATGAATAACAGAGGCCCCAAGACTAATCCCTGGGGTATGCCACTCATTACGGGTTTACTGCTTGAGATGGCTTCCCCTATTTGATAAAGTGGGTTCTATCAGTGAGCCAGTTTGCTATTCATCTGGTAACATATGGATTGATGCCTAGTTGAGAGAGTTTATCTACTATGCCCGAGTGGGGAATAGTGTCGAAGGCCATGGCCAGGTCAAGGTAGGTGATATGCACTGTCTTCCCCTTGTCCATGCCTTTGGTGACCGTCTCAAAGAAGTTGACCAGATTTAACAGACATGACATCCCCTTGACAAAGCCAAACTGTGTGGGGTCAAGTGTTTGGAGGTTGCCAATGTCCCTGTTAATGAGGTCCATGATAATCCATTCCATGGCCTTGCAGATCAGGCTAGTTAGGCTCATGGGTCTATAATTTCATGGATCAGTTGTCGCAACACCTTTGTGTAAAGGGATAACAGTAGCTGTCCTCCACTCAACTGGGACAAAGCCGGTACTCGGGCTTTGATTGAATAGTGTGCCTAATGGTACTTACTGCACATTCATGCCTGAGTTCATGTAGGATGCAGCCTGGGATGTTATCAGGTCCCATGGAGGCTGCATTTTCTGCTTTTGACAGGGCAGTGATGACCTGTTCCTTAGAGATAAGGGGTGGGGGGCAGATACTAGGGATGTCCTGATTTACTGATAGGGGACAGAGGAGAGAAGTTTTCACTGAATCTGTCAGCCAGTAGGTTGGCTATATACACAGAATTTGTGTATGTGGTGTCTTTGACCACCACTTCTGAACAGATCTGGATGCTCCCTTTGAGACTGCGGACATATGTAAAGAAGGCCTTATGACTGTCTCTAGTAGATGTGGCCAGTTTGGACTCAAAGCTGGCTTTAGAGGATTTCACTAGTTCTCTTATTTGCTTGTTCAGGCTAAGGAGAGAATGCTTCCAATTGGGCACCTGCTCCTTCTTGGCCATGGACAGCATTTTTTTCCTTTTGTTATAGAGTTTATTTATTGCAGATGTCCATCAGACAGGTTTACTCTTCCTTCCAGAGGATGAATTTGCCCTGTCAGGTATTCCTGATTCCATGCATCTATATAAATGCTCGTATAGCACTTTGGTGAAGATTTGGACATATGTGCCAGTTCCTGCAGTGGGGGAGGTGGCTGTGAAGCTGTTTTTATCATCCCTCAGGAGGTTGTAATCAGGTTTGGAGAAGTTTTTTGTTTGACCCTAGTTAGAGGGGGGGTCAGGGGAATGGTTACTTGGAAAGTGACCGCTTTATGGTTGGATCTTAACTGGGAGGATGATACCGTAGGTGTGCTGCAGTGGGTACTCATGTTGGTTAATACCAAGTCCAAGATATTATCACCTCTTGTGGGGGTATCAATTAGCTGTTCCAAGGCATTTGCATTGATAAAATCGTGGAATCTCTGGGCATTTGTGTTCTTGCATGAGTAGTTTTTCCAATCTATGGTTGGATAACTAAAGTCACCCAGGATCAGGGTAAAGGGTTGAAACTTGATTGATTTAAAGAGGTCCCGATAGGTGGAGTGGGCATCTTGAGTCAAATTTGGGGGCCTATAGCTAGCTATAATTTGAATAGGGGTCTTGTCAATGGTTAACTGCACCTGGAGTGTCTCCTGTACGTCATACTGTTTGACCAGCCTGTAAGTGTGTGCGTCTTTAATATATATTGAAACTCCACCTCCTTTGGCTTTGCTGCCCACATTTTGGGGTCTAAATGTATGATAGGATGAGTAACCAGGTAAAGCCGGGGTGCTCTCCGCAGCTTTAAACCAGGTTTCTGTGACTGCACAAATGTTAGCATCTTCCAAGGTTAAGAATGCTTGCAATAAGTGCAGTTTCATGTTTAGACACATAGCGTTTAGCAGCATGACCTTTAATTTGCATTTTGTTGAGATTTTTATGCTGGTAATATCGACCTCATGACTTTTCCTAGTTGCATACAAACTGTGTCAAAGGCTTTAGTCAAGTCTAGAAATAAGGAACAGACAACTTTGCCATTACCTCTAGCTTTATTGACAGTATCTACATTGATTAGAAGGGCAATGCTAGTACTATGGGAAGGCCAGAAGCCATGTTGTTTAGGGGATAGGAGTTCTTCCTGCAAGAGATAGTCTACCAATTGTTTTTGAAAATATTTTTCAAGTATTTTGATGAGGGAGAAAGGATTGCTAGAGGCCTAAAATTATTAATGTCTCTTGATTTTCCTACTTTGTACAGAGGTATAATGTGTGACTTTTTCCAGAGAGAGGGAACGTGGGATTCCTGGACTGACCTACTTAAAAGGATTCAGACAAGACAGGTAATGCTATTGGCTGCTATTTTGAAGTACTCATTTGGAAGGGCATCAGCTGAAGAGGAGCATGGTTAGAGTTTAAGAGTAGTTTTATATGGGATGTGGGCACAGGTTTGAAGGTGAAAGTAGAAGTGGTAATGTGTGGCTGTTGGGCGGGGTTGGGATTAGATGTTCAGGAATCCTTGGTTAAAGATGCTATGGTATCTGTAAAATAAGAGTTAAACTGTTTGGGTTGAAATTTTGACTGGGATGTAAAATATGTTTAATGTATGTCCAATATATTTTAGGGATGTGTTTGGTATTATTCTGAAAGTTATTATAGTATAGTATTTGTCTTCATTTATTTGCTTTTTAGCCCTATTGCTCAGCATTCTGAAGTTTCCAAGATATTGAGGTGTTTTATATTTTTGCTGTTCTTTCCATGCTTTTTCTCCATTCCGCATTTGCATTCTACTCTTTTTGGACAGGTAAATTGCATTATTTGTTTTCAGTCTCTTCCTCCTAGGAGGTGCAAGATTATTTAGGATATTTAAAAAAAATTGTATTGAATTCTAAGGGGAGGATTTTTAGGAACTTCCAGTTAATAGATGATAGTGTAATAATGAACATTTCTGGGTTAAATTTAGAATGGTTATGTGTTGTTTTATAAGTAGTCTGTTTAACTGGATGGCTGAAACAATGTTTCCAGATAATATAAGAATGTCATTGTGCAAAAGCAACCTTTAAAGCAGGAAAACTGTAGCATCAAGAAAACATCAGTTTGGGACAAGAATGTGATATAAAAGAACTTGAGCAAGAGGGAGTGTATAAATATTTGGGAATTGATGAAGAATCAAAAATAAAACATCAACAAATGAGAATAAAACTTAGTAAGGAATACTTTAGAAGACTTAAATTAACCCTAAAAACAGCGTTGAGATCTAGGAACAAAATTCAAGCTATAAACCAATTTGCTCATCCTGTCCTAACTTACAGTTTTGGAGTGATTGAATGGCACCAGAACGTGTTGAGTAGATTAGACAGGAAAACAAGAAGGATGCTTCACACTCAACAAATGATTTATAAAAATCAGCGCATACCAAGATTATATATTCTCCATTCTGAAGGAGGGATGGGTCTCTTTGAAATTGATTACATGTATAGATCTGCAGTCATGAGACTGCACACGTATCTGCTGACCTCACAAGACCCAAACATAGTGAAAGTTTTGAAACATGAGGAGAATAAATCTAAGATGACTTTGTTGCTTAGTTTAGCAGAAGCATGTTGGCATCAAGCAGGAATGGGAATCAATCCAGAAGTAGATAAAAATCAGGCACTTACTGAATGTACTAAAAAATTCAAAAGAAAAAATATAAGGTGAAGGACCAGATGAGGAGGCAAGAAATGTGGAAAATGTATAAATATAGTTGCAAGTATAGAAAACTTCTGGAAGAACCTCATGCTGATCAGGATTGAATGCAAGAATGGTTAAGGACAGACAAATTCAAACCAAGAGATGAAAGCTTAATATCAGTGCCCCAAGATAGTGGGCTAAGTACACATTGGTTTACAAAGTCCATTGAAATAGACAAATGTAGGTTTTGTAAAACAGAATTGGAAACAGTTGTATACCTCGTTGCTGGTTGTGACATACTAATGGCTGAAGGATTGTATACTAAAAGGCATAATAATGTGGCAAAACTGTTGCATTGGGGATTGTGCAAACATTATGGTACTGAAGTGGATGAAAAACACTGGAAACACAAGCCACAAAGCATCACAGAAAACGATGAAGTCTACATCACATGAGATCATCCATTATTGACAGTTCAAAAGATAGATGTTAGAAAACCAGATATAGTGGTCCATGAAAAGAAGACAAAAGTAGTATTGATCACTGAAATCACCACACCCAGTGACTACAGTGTCTTGCTTACAGAGAGACACAGTCATAAAATATCAGGATTTGCAGGCAGAAATGAAAACAATGTGGAAGAAAGATACCCAGACAGTTCCAATAGAAGTTGGAACAATGGCTCTTATTATAAAGAATCTACAATCGTATTTAGATATATTATCAATACATGTAAACCCATATACATTGCAGGAGTCATTGCTGGGCACATTGTGGGTGCTGACATCAGAGAGTGAAACAATACTAATTTCATGAACTTTAATTGTACTTTGACTTAGGAATGGGGTCAATTCCCGCCATTTTATTAGAAACCCAAAAGATTTGGAGAAATTAAAAAATGGAGAATTTTTAGGAAGTTCCAGTTAATAGATAGATAGTGTAGTAATGAACATTTCTGGGTTTAATTTTGAAAGGTTACTTGTTGCTTTATAAGTACGCTGTTTAACTGTATGTGTGAGATGTCTAATCATATAGATTGATAGATAAGCACTGAGAGAGTCTGACAATGTACCTGTGGTGAAGTATTTGACAGGGTCTGATACTACAATTAGTCATGTGAAACCATATAAGTTCATGCTGGATGTAGGGGAGTTATACACTCATGTCAATTTAAAAGTGAGAACAATCAGTTTATAACCAGAACAAAATAATTAACAAAGAGATGTAAGTAAAACAAGTTCTCTGTCATTTCCTGAGACTAAATAACTGGCATATGCAGTATAGTCTACTGGTCAAGCAAAAGAGGACAGTGGACAACTTAGTAAGAGGTCTTTAGAGTGCAGACTATTTCACAGAGACTTTCAATCACAGAGCAGACGTATTTAATTGATTAAAGTTACTGCACAGCAAAGTTCTTCATGATAAACATGCTTACATTAAACAATAACAAAATTCTTAGTAAGCTTGTAGGCATAGGGCCTTGTTGCAGTGCTCCTGTAATATCGAAGTCAGATGTAGTGACTGCAGGCTATTAAACAATGTCAAAATTCTAAGTTAGGTATAAGGCCTTGTGTCAGATCTCTTGCAATATCAAAGTCAATATTAGTAACTGCAGTTAATTAAATAATGCCAAAATTCTCAGTAAGCTTGTAGGTGTAGGGCCTTGTGGCAGTTCTCCTGCAATATCAAAATCAGATGTAATGACTGCAGGCTATTAAACAATGTCAAAATTCTCAGTAATCTTGTAGCTGTTGGGCCTTGTGGCAGAGATCCTGCAATATTGAATTCAGATTTAGTGTTTGCGAACTATTAAACAATGACAAAATTCTCAATAAGCTTGTAGGTGTAAGGCCTTGTGGCAGCGCTCCTGCAATATTGAAATCAGATGTAGTGACCACAGGCTATAAAACAATGTCAAAATTCTCAGTAAGCTTGTTGCTGTAGGTCCTTGTGACAGATCTCCTGCAATATTGAGATGAGATGTAGTGACTGCAGACTCTGCTCTATGAAGGAAGATAGTGACTGAGTGTAAGAGGAGACAACGCTGAGGGTATATTTAGCAACACATTTTACTAGGTACCAGATACCAACTGTCCTCACAGAATTATTACACTGATGGTGGAGAATGGTATCAATTATTATGTATTAGATGGGTAAAGGCCTGCTTAGATTGGAGATCCTGCAATTTGAAAATTGATGACACTATCTGTGTCTGTGTGAGAAAATTCAAAATTCTGGTGTCCCGCAGGGGTCTGTGGTAAGACTGGTCCTCTTTGGAATGTTTATGGCATGTTTCCCAGGACCTATTAAGATGTGGGAATGCAAATATGCATAAGATTTAAAAGCTACCTCAGTGGTAACATGTTCAGTAGGTCACTATGAATTACTGGGATATTTGGATGAGTTATGCCTATGGTTGGCCTCTAATAGTATGAAATTTAATGTTAAAAAAGTTTTGTGTAATGCATTATGGTTATAGTAATAATTCTTATAATTATGTAGTTGGCAACTGGCTACTAAGTGAGGTAGATGCTTTTCAGGATTTAGGTATAAAAATTGATAGATATTAAAATTTTGAATTACATCTAATGGAAATCATTATGAGCTATTATGAGCTTAGAACCATATTTAGAATTGCTGTTGGTAGGGAGATGGCAATATTTCTGCCTATAAAAAGTAATAATAAGGCCTATTATAAAATATGGTACTTTTATTTGCATGTAAAATTGTAAAATGTTTGACAGACTGGAAAGGATTTAGGTATTTTAGTAGACACAAAAGCAAACATGAGAGTCAATGTGCCTATAAAAAACAATAAGAATACTACAAAATGGCACACTGTAAAGGAGCACACAGGACAAAAGCTGCCACAAGTACCAACATACTTTATTCCAACAGCATCATGATGTGGTGTGCCATTTTGTGGTATTCTTATTTTAGCAGACACATAAGAGGTTTAAGAAATGAAGGTTAAAGGAGTTGTTGCTTTTTTATGTTAAGTATACACTTGCGAGGGAAAACGTAATTGTAATGCATAAAAGTTTCTACAGTGGCAGTTATGGTGTTAGGGTGGGAATAAATAAGGGAAGTCATCAGTTAGTTAGTTAGTTCATTTTCTGGCTGGTACATTGTAGAATATATTCCCACTTATAATTAGGAAGATCTATCAGACTGAATATTTTAAAAAGAAACTGGATTATTCAGTGAGAGAGAGGGTTTTTGTTTCTGGGTATTTTGGTTGCAAACTCTTTGAAGGCCTGTTTAGCCTCTGAGTATGTTTTTTAAACATTGAACAATGAACAT
This sequence comes from Protopterus annectens, assembly GCF_019279795.1. Classification (NCBI taxonomy): domain Eukaryota; kingdom Metazoa; phylum Chordata; order Ceratodontiformes; family Protopteridae; genus Protopterus; species Protopterus annectens. Next base: position 613,810,777 of record NC_056739.1, read on the forward strand.
AAAACAAAGGGGTCCCGATTATTTCATTGAATGACATTTCATCAGAAATATCATTTGTCGAACCGTTCTAAGATCCCATTACAGTGCATATCAGGAAATTTGCCCTTTCTCCACTTTAGTGCGATCCCAGAGTTCATGTATATAATTAGCGGGGGGTGTCGGGGTTCAGCAAATGGCATTTCCAATGAAATGCCATTTGACAATGTGGGCATTTGATGAAATAATGTAGACCCAAAGCAAAGTACTTATTTTACTCTCTTCAAATGTAATCTGCATGAATGGATTGAAAATCATGAATTCAACCCTGGAGTAGCACCCTTGTCTGTTATGGAACAGGGTACCATTTAAATGATCTTTCTGCTATTAGTTATTCATATTTAAGTTATAAGGGCTAAAGAATTTCATGAGAATGCATGGCTAAGCTTCTAAAAATCTGTCAGGGTTAGTTGCAAGAAACTATTAAACAAAGTGATGCCATCCAGGCATGTCCACATTACTCTGAAACATATTGAAATACATAAAGCATATACATTGTATAAACATATTAATGCAAACATTTCTAACTAAATATATTACATTTTTATGAACAGGTTATAAGGTTGAAGGGTGAAAAAGACTCCCATGCATTAGTAATCATCATATGCACTTTACTAAGCAGTTTATCTAGACTATATTCTGGGCTCTAATCTCTACCAGAATTTTTCCTATGCTAGGGATGTTTCTAATCTAGTAACTCTTTCCTTCAATTTATTATACTCATTTTTAGCCCTTCATAAACCGAAATATTGGTTTCTCAACCCTTTGTTGAAACTTGGTAAAGTGATTAATGATTCTGCAGTTATTAAATGGGAGCAGTACATTATGTTAGGGTGTCTTTTCAGCCATACCCAAAAGTGCCTTATGCCTTCATTCTTCATTAATTCAACATTTATGCTATCCATGCTGTGAGGTGCACTGTACCATCATTCCTCAGTAATGCAACCTACATGAAAGCTATCAACCATCACTAAGCTTCAGCCTTTGCGTTTTCAAACAGTCAGTCATGTGCTTCCATTATTTCACTCCAAATCCTTGAGTCCCCAACTATTTGTGGCATTGCTTGCCTTCTTAGACTGCATCACTTCATTTCTTTATTGCATTCATGCAGCCCTCTGAGGTAACATAGCGAGTCTGGGACTTCCAATCCACCCTGTCCCTTTGCAGCAGCAACATTTCTAATGCCACCCATGGCATGGCATCTCACCATATTAAGGCTGATATTACATTTTCCATGTATATGAAAAATATGCATCACAGGCTAAGGGAAATTACTTGAAAATATACTGTTGGTGGAATAATTATTTGAATTGCATGTACTCAATGGGCAAATTCTAGATCCATTATTTTTCATTATCTGCTCAGTGTAATTCTGTTTCAATTTTCCATATGTAATTTCTACTACTTACTCAAGTGTTGAAGCAAAATAAATCCATAAATATTTAACTAGCTTAATATGCTACATTACAGGACATTTTATTCTCAGTTCTACCAAGAGGACAAAGTTTATTGGAATGATTTGTGTTTTGCCTACATTAATTCAAAACCTGAATATTAATCCCGAATTCTCCATCAAATCAAAGAGCTTTTCTTGCTGTGCCCCCCATCTCATAAATATAATAGCATTGCATAGAGAGTTAATTTAACTTCTGTTCCTCCTATATTGAATCATGTAATCATATACCATTTGATGATGCTGCTAATGGAAGAGGGACCATCAAAACCTTGTTCCCCTTCTTATAGAAATGTAGAAGAAAGTTCTTTATTAACCTTCAAACAAACATAGAGTCATTCACCTAAATATTTTAATAACTCTATGGATTTTTCAAGAAATCCAAACTTCTCTAGTAGCTTTAAGAGATGACATTGTAGCATTCCATTAAAGGCCTTTGTTGCAGCCAGATGATCTCTACCATTCTAGACCTGACACTGGGCATCTTGCAAGACAATCAATATTTTGATAATGTTAGCAAACGTCTGGCTTACCTTTACCATGGATGAATTTCTTTACTGCTGGAGACAGCTTGAAAGCAGGAATGTCACCAGGATATTACAGTCCAGAAAGGGGAGGGGGGAGATAGTAAAGAAATATGCCTGTAGGTTGCCACCAACAAGGAATATTTACAACAGTCACTTTCCAAGAACTAGGACCCTGTTTTACCCTTTGTGACACCCCTGCACTGGCCTAGTAATCAAGGAGCCTCAATCCCTACCACTGGCAATGGTGGGGAATGTAGACACTTGGAGGATGACAAGTACACACACAGTAAAGTGCAATTTCCTTAAGAGCACACAGAGATCACAGTCAGTCTGGGGCTGGTTTCTCCTTCTTTCTCCAGATCCCCAGTAAGACTCCCCATTGGCACAGCTATAGATTTGAGTCCTTAGCCAGGGTTCCAAGCCAAGTCCTCCAACACTCTCTCTGTCCAACCAGTGCTTCATGTCCCTGCCAGCTGACACACACACACACTCTTGGAGATTTGTTTTATACACACACACACACACACACACACACACACACACACACACACACACACACACACACACACACACACACACCTGGGAAAAGCTGGTACAGGTTTACTAGCTATCCCCCCTTCTGCCCAGACTATACGGTAGTTACCACTGCCACCAGACCCCCTTATAAGCTACTTTAAGGCCCTTAACAAAGGATGCCCAATCCTACTGTATAATGTTACTATTAATCCAAATGATAGTCTGACCAAGAGCAAGGCTATTTAGGAGTGGCCTGTACAGTGTCACCAGATAGATATGCAAGTACTCTAAGAGTTTAAATATCTCTAAACAGACCAGCCACAATTAAAATGTTTAAATATAATTGATAAAAATAATACAATAACAAAACAATACTCTGTAAGTAATCAGTTACATCAGAGTTCAAAATCACAGGAAATATTTAAAACAACATTGCAGGACAGTCTGACATGAATAAAGAAAACATCTAAGCTACACTTTACTATATTTCTATCTGAATCTAAAAGAGTTACAATGCTATAAAACCTTACTTACAGAAAGGCAAGTGCAGAAGTGGTGATGACTGGATGTTGTCAGGTCAAAGACAAATACAAAATGCACTGTCTCTCTCTGAGAACATTCTTAAATTAATATGAAATATTACTGCTAGGTTAGCTTGGATGACATCACTTTTTGTCACCTGACTTTCAGTTCCCAAGCTAAACCCCCATTGTCAGAAACGAACAGAATTTAGCATCACTCTGTGAAAATATTTATCTCTCAGATGTTTGCAGAGCCTGGAAGTCATAAAACAATAAAACACTTCTACATCTCAAACCTAGTAATTACATTTCTTTCAAGACAATAAAAAAACTTCTAGCTCTAGACATTGTGTCTGCTACTAAAGTGAAACTGAGAGATAACATCTTCTGCTTATAACTCAGTAATTATAAAAAAGATACAATTTAATTTCAACTATTTTCTCTGATTTTTTTCAAGTTGACCTCCTGTGTTCCAGTTTCCATTAAACATATACAGCTAAACAGTCAAATTAGTGCAGGTACATTCCTGTTCTATTCTAATAGGACATACTGTGGCTACATTTTAGCTCAGTACTTTACACACACTTCTGTATAAATTATATCAATATTCATAAATGACAAAGAATTATTTACAAAATTCCAGATAACTGGGCTGGCAGTATTTCCCATTGTCACACCCTTAATATGTTATTAAGTCTTGAACCATGTACTCTCTACTGAACCATTAACACCTACAGGTTTACCCCTAGGTAATGTTTAAATTATCAGCTTTAACTCATTTCTCATCATTGGTTTTAACAAGCTCAAGCTATCTGCAGGGAAAGCCCTGTGCAAATTAGTAGCTTCAAAATATTTCAATTTCCTCATAAGTTGAGCTAGTATCCTGTGTATACACATTTAAGTTATAATATTGGAAGGTAAGCAATATTTTCTCTGATGCATTGTTTACCAATATTCTAATTCTTTATTTAGAAATGCCATCTGTATTTGCATTTGGACACTTGGGGTAATCCCTAAAAGTCTTTTGAATACCATTCCTCTTAAAGACTCATTCTTTTTTCAAGAGTGTTGCTATTTTGTCCCGTCTCTCTCTTATCCCACTCTCTGTTGAGTAGTAGCCCTCGACTGTTGTCTCTTGTACTACTTTCAGTTACCACTGTCACTCATACTGCCCAAATCTATGTGTTTATATATGCTATCAGATTATTTGTCCATACTTCTTTCCATTCATCCCAGTTTGTCCATCTTTGATCGAATCTACATCTTATAGCAGACTGATACTTTAAAACTTGACCATTTCTGAAAGTACTCTCGTAAGTACTCTAAACTAATATATATATGTTATTAAACCACCAATAATATCTTATCCTAAAATTTAGCTCCAGTAAAGGGGAATCATCTGGTAAAATAATTGGCAGCACTTCTCATTCCTAATCTAAATGTGTGCATCTGTGTGTGTGTGTGTGTGTGTGTGTGTGTGTGTGTGTGTGTGTGTAGATATATATATATATATATATATATATATATATATATATATATATATATATAGAACAAGAATTATAGCTCCAAAATCCACAAATCACACCTGCTACTGTTACGATGTTCTTAACACAAAGATGAGTTTATTTTCCACACAATACACAGCGTTTTCGCGAATCAAAATAGAATAGCTTCCTCAGAGAGACATATAATATTAGTATAAACTAAAAGATAATTTGGTGCCCCAAAGTTACTGCTTTTTACAAATTCAAGATAAAATACATCTTATTTTATACTTTTAGAAAATATATACGGGATATATTCTTACATTCTAGATGATGCAAGAATATATGAAGGAGATTGACCAATGTAACAGTCACTTATCTCCAGATTTTAGTTTATACTAATATAATAAATAAAGTTATGAATACGTAATTCTAGCCTTTGTGCATGTGGCTATTTTTTTTTAAATGGAGGGAGTTGTACAGACTGACAGAAAAGCTATTTATTAATTCTTGTAACTTTCAAAATTTTAATGGATTTTACATTTGTATGCTCAAGACATTTCATATAGGGTGTACGGGCATATGAAAAAACTGCATGGAAGGAAATGACGTGTATCTACTCTGAGCATGCCCGTTTTGTAATGTATAAATACCACCAATATTTAAAAAGTTTTATATGTCTCTCTGAGGAAGCTATTCTATTTTGATTGGCGAAAACGCTGTGTATTGTGTGGAAAATAAACTCATCTTTGCGTTAAGAACATCGTTTTTGGAGCTATAATTCTTGTTCTAGTAGTTTGGACATTTTGGTTGCTCTAGTTTATATATATATATATATATATATATATATATATATATATATATATATATATATATATACATATATATATATATATATACAGATATAGATATATAAATATATAGATGGATATCCTCCAAAAAAGGAAGCCATTCTGGTGGTCCCCTGTCATAAACAAACTCTACAACAGAAGGAGGAAACTGATGCGGAATAAGGTGAAGTCCCAAGACTGGAAAAACTCCCTTTTCAGCCTCAACAAAAAGTTGAGATCCCTCATCAAATCCTCTAAAGCTAGCTATGAAAACAGAATTACAGCAGATAGGAAAGAGGCTGCGGTGGTGCAGCGGTTAGCATTGTTGCCTCACAGCAAGAGGCTCTCTGGTTCGATTCTCAGCTGGAGTGCCTTCTGTGTGGAGTCTGCATGTCCTCCTCATGGTTGAGTGACTATAAAGACATGCAGGTAGGTGCATGCGTGTATGGGTGTGCCTTCCTTGATGGTTGGGTAATGGGTTGGCAACTCAACACCATAAAAACTCACTGCCAATCATTAACAGACTGGAGTTCCGGTGTGGTGACCCCTAACCGGGAAAAGCCGAAAGACAGTTTTTAGTAATGACAACCACAAGGTCCTCTATATTTATGTAAAGAATCTCCACAGCAATACCCAGATTTGCTCTGAGCTACTGTATAATGGTACCTCCTATACCGAGTCAACAGATATTGCCCAGTATTACTGCTGCACAGGTTAAAACAGCACTCTCCAAGGCCAAGAATACAGCTTCTATGGGACATGACAATATCCCCGGCTGTGTTCTACATGAACTACAGAGTGAACTGGCACCTCATCTGTGTGCCCTGTACAATCACAGCCTCACCTCAGCCTTTGTCCCTACCAAATAGTGCACTGCTATAGTCATCCCTCTCCACAAAGGAGGAGCGACTACAGTCCCTGGGAACTATCGCCCCATTAGCCTGACAAGTCGGATATGCAAAGCTATGGAACAAATCATCATGGATCTAATAAACAAGGATATAGGGAATCTTCAAACTCTGGATCCCACACAGTTTGGTTTTGTGAAGGGTAGAGCATGCCTGCTCAACTTGGTCAACTACTTTGAGTCAGTCACTAGTAGCTGTGGATGAAGGCAAGGTGGTTCATACAGCCTACCTTGATCTGGCCAAGGCCTTTGATACCATTCCCCACTCAGGAATCATAGAAAACTCACTAAGCTAGGCATCAACCCCTATATCACTAGGTGGGTTGCAAACTGGCTCACAGATAGAATCCACAGTTTGAAAGTAGCTGACTTCAAGTCAGACTGCTAACCACTCATGAGTGGAGTCCCACAGGGATCGATCCTGGGTCCTCTCCTATTTGGTATCTACTTCTCAGAAGTCCAGTCCAACACGAAGGCACTCTGGCTGACAAAGTTCGCAGACAATTGCAAGTTGGGAGCCATTATTAACTCCCCAGGTGATGTTGACATCCTACAGAAAGGCCTCACTGAGACCAACGACTAGTGTCAGAACCATGGCCTTAAGCTCAATACCAAAAAATGTGTCATCATCCCCTTTGGGGAAACCCCAGTTCCCATAAACTATCACATCGATGGTAGTCCACTGAACGCAGAAGGTGTTATAAGAGATCTGGGAACACAGGTTGACAGCAACCTCTCTTTGACTACCACACTGCCACTGTGGTCAGAAAGTTCTTTGTGACACATCTCATTACTAAGGGTTTTGCATCCAAGAAGAGTTTTTATTCTCCTCCCTTCAGAGTGCTGACACATATCATTAAAAAAAACTTGGTTAATCAAGATTAAGGCCCTATCAGGAAAAGCCATTAAACATTAAACTACGTGAAGAGAAGAGAAAAAAAATACAATGGTTTACGCAGTCAGATATCATCACTGACTGAAAGCCAGATTAACACAACTGCAATGGCTTTTTGCATGGGCAAAGTACATTATTCCCCTCAGGAAATCCTCTTAAGTACAAATCATGTCTCTCCTAAATGAAACTTATAATATTAATACAGTTCTCCAATAAATCAGACTTTTAGATATACTTGCAACATTCACAACATTTATTACATTTATATACCAGGTTTCAGTTATACCTGAATATTTGTCTGAGAATACAGTCTCCCTGATAGCAACAAGTGCCATGTTTTTGTTAAAATAAAACACTTCAATGTGTTTTACTACCTGAATCGTTATGTTTTGTTCAGCCCACCAGTATTACAGCGCTATAGTTACATCTCTTTACAACAAACATTCATGTGCTCCATACTTTACCTCAGACACCTGTAATATTTATAATAGGATAATTATTACTTTTTGGAGCCTGTTACAATACTTGTATTCCACCTGATTAGTTATGTAATGATATGTTTTTTTAATAGTTCTCATATATCATATTTTAAGTAATACAATTCCATAACAGCCATAAAATGTGTAACTTTTCAATGATAAGTCTTGTTTTATTGTCCCTTTGTTTGTCCCATGATGTGACACCTCATAAGATCCTATTGCCCATTACAACAATTTGAGTATTTGCCTTCCACACTTCCCCTATTACAGAGCATAATACAAAAGGAAAAGTGTGAGGCAGGGGAACCTCACTAAAAGACTTCATTTTCTTAGAGATTTACTTTATGTCCTCTACAGTCATACTGCTTCACTCCTTTGTATTCCTAAAACTGTCCTTTTGACTCAGTTTTTCCAAATCAGTGCTATTTGAAATGTTTACATGATTTGATTTGATTATCCAGCATTCCATTGTCTTTCCCTTTGTTGTAGCTTCTGTTTAAACAACAAGAACAGCTCTGGATTTATATTATTAGGCTCTGTTCCTCAATCAACCTGTTCATGACTGTTCTTTCACCTCCAGTTTAACATTCTCCTTAGGACTCTTATAATTTTCTTATACATTCTTCCTCCTCTGTTGGATCCAGAAATATCTCACTGCTGGCCAGGAAGAATATCGCCTAGTATTCTGGACAAAGCAACTGATCTCTTAAATTTTTTTACTCGGCATAACTGAACAACTAAGGAAATTACTTATTTATGACTTTGCCTTTAATCATGTTCCACAGACACTTTATCACTATAAAGAATACCCCACTCGGTATTCAATAACACCTACACTAAGTGTACACTAACTCCAGGATTCAGTAAACTCCGTGTAGGAATAGGGCTACGGAGTGAATGGTGTCTGTGTCTGCATCTCCCTCTTGGTAGCACGCCTTACATATTAATGAAGGCATGCTGCTGAGACAGAGCCATGTAGAGGGATACTGAATCAGTGCAGGGGGCATGTTGCAGTAGTGCTCACGTATCTGTAACATACCCCCTGCACTGTCAAAGTGCTGTATGGCACTTTAAAATCCTTTCAGTGTCTGTGGACACTGAAATGGGATTGTGAATGGAATGCAATGCAGGGGGTGTATGACAAGAACTGTAACACACCCCTTGCATTGTCAAAATGCCGTACGGCACTTTAAAATCCCTTCAGTGTCCATGGACACTGAAAAGAAATCTGTGAATTGAATGCAATGCAGGGTGTGTGTGACAGGAACTGTAACACACACCCTGCATTGTGAAAGTGCCATATGGCACTTTACAGTAAAATAGTGTCCTCGGACACATACCTCTCAACCTCTTAGAGCAAGAAATCTGGACAAAGCCATTACCAAAAGTGGGGCAAAAGCCCAGAAATAGGGACATTTTATAAATATTGCTCTTACAAACTTAGAAAGTTGATAGAATGACAGGTTTTGCATTACCGTGGATTGTCATGAAGAGTATGTGGCCTGCAACTGACATGCTGCTATTTTATATATTGAGAGATATATATTTAAAATGGTTATATTGATTTTTTTCCCTTTATATGTGAAGTTTAAGTGTAGCTGAGCAGGTTTGCTCACTGTGGCGCTTTTCTCAGCATTGCTGAAATGTCTTGTAACAGCTATATACAAATTTATAGCTGTAATCTTCAATGGTGAGTTAGCTTAGTGGTTAGAGTTCTAGCTTTGCATGTAGTAGTTTATGGTTTGGATACCAAAACAGCCCATTCAGCTTTTACGGGGGAAAAGCATTGTGAAATTATTTTTTTTTATGTAATGATGTAGTAATTGATATTTATTAACCAGGGTAGTGTAGCTGGTACAAAATTCCATTGTCAATGGATATATGATGTGAAATCCCCCATGTAAACACAAGTGTCCCATACAGAAGAGTCACATCTCAAGGTAATGTAATGAAAGCACATAGGGGGATGGCAGGAAAAGTAAATTATGCACACTTAATAACATGTCAGTAATGATTAATTAATATGAAAATCTTTTTTTTTAATGAAAACTGAGCAATACTTAGTAGAGCTTAGCTTGAGCATTGCTTAGAAGTTTAATTCTAAGCAGCATTCAGCCCAGCTAAGTGAATTTGTACACTGCTAAGCACTTCTCAGCATTTGCCACATTAAGCACTACTCAACTCAGCTTAGCAGGTTTGTGCCTTGCTGAGCTTTGCTCAGCATTTTCAAAAATGGTGCAATGATGGCAAAGGGCGGGAATATGGCCTTATTTAAACCACATGACTGGGAATACAGGCAGAACCCATTAGAGTTTGATCCCTGTAGGAGTTATGGCAGGTGCTGGTGAAGGACCTTGCTTTTGGGTGCAGCGCTGGGGCATTTTGGAGTCTAGGGTCATGGCTAAGCTCTTTGTAAAGAACCATGAAATCAGGCTGTTGCAGGGCCAGTACCAGGGCTCAGAATGCAAGGTTGAGGTCTGGGACCATCTGGCAATTGAGCTCACCAATGCCACTGGCATCCCCCCACTGGGAAGCAGGTCTATCATCATTCTGATTACCTGAAATGGAGGAAGGGAGCTCTCTTGGCCCAATGTATCCAATATGCTTGGGACAGGAATGTCCCAGAAGTTTGTAAGTATAGCAAGTGGTGATTTATCAAATTATAGTATGAATGTCTGCTAGACAGGTATGCATAATGGTGTGTTTTTCCCCACAGCTGCAGAGGAGAGGGCTCATAATGTGGAAGCCCATGGAGGATGACTAGAGAGGCTGCACTGACAGTGTGGTGAGTACAGATATATCTTGCAATATATATATATATATATATATATATATATATATATATATATATATATATATATATAGATATATATAGTCCAATAAATAAGAAAGTGTAATTGTTTACTGCTGCTAGGTATATTGTGTTCTGAGTGTACTGAATAAATAAAGTTTGTCAGACCAATATTGATCTACAGGATATGCAGTACTACTGAAAGTAGAATCTCAACTGTAATAAAGCACTGTGTCATATTACTCAAAGATTTATACCACAAACTGTTGTGCTTAATCTGGTATGTTGTTAAAGAAATAGAATGTGTACAAGTGCTTCACAGCAAATATGGCTTTGACAGCATGCATTAACTGAGGTTTTCTAATAACCAGCTGTTTTGCAAAACTATAGACTGCGGAGCTGTTAAACAAGATTTAAATGAAATATGAAATATGTCCTGCACTAAGATCTGAACTTGAATAGTAATGTGTAATGTATTATAGTGTGTCCCCTGCAGCATTGCCTTGTGTTAACCTGTTGCATTTCAGGTCTATGTAGTCCTGAATGTGGGTATGCTGATGCAGGCACGTATGAGAGTGTAATAGGTGGAGACTGCAAATATATGATGCCTAAATGTATACTGGTTAGGTATGCAACCCAGCATCCTGCTATCGTCTGTACAGATCACACATATTCATATCTACTAGGGATTAAATGTGTACACCTGCTTTCAAAGAATTCATACACAGTACACTAACTATCTGTCATGCATGAATTTCAGGCATGTATGTTCAACTGTCACTACAGTCTTTGGTGACACTACACTTAGATTACAAGGTCAGACTAACTAACCAAGTGAGTATTAGGCAGAAATCAGTCAAGCAACAGACAGCAGTTCTTCAGTAGCTCAGTGTGATGAGAAATAGTTATGTTGTTCATTTTTGCACACACATACCATGGTTGGAATTCAGGGAGTGGTACTAAGATGTGTGAATATTTACACTCAAGTACTCTTGAATAGTTGTAGAAACAGTCAGGTAGTGTTAACAGATATTTTCTCCACAGGTCTTACAGGTAAATAAATGTTTGTCATAGCTGTATGAAGTACAGTCCAATTTCCAACCCCATGCCTGCAAATGACAGCAGGATAGGTACATACACCATGAACTCTTTCCGATACCTGTCTCTCAAGTGTCCACTGTCATGGCTAGTGATCACTGCTGCCAATAACCTTGGACACATATATGAATCCAGGTGAAGTATGCCAGTAGCAGTTATGTATGTGCTACAGAAACTATGGGCCACAGGCAGATGTAAAGTGAGGGAAGACCTGTAGAGTATTGAGCAGTACTGTTGTGAAAAATAGAAGCCTATACAATTGTTAATGGACTTGTTTTCTCTCACCCCACCCCCTATCTGCATCAATAATTATTATTCATATACTACTGGTATGTTGTTCTCAAAACCTAATGTTGGGGATTTGTGTTCTATTATTGTTCATATATTTAATTGGTTGCATATTAACATACCTTGTTCAAATACAATAGTTGGCGTCCTGTTGCCATAAATGTAACTGCCATGCTGTTACAATGCTGACTATTATTCCATTTATGTATGTGTTCTGTTTGCTTTGCGATTGCTTCAGTTCTATTGTTCTGGGTGAATTGGAACACCCACACATGCTGTTATAACTAATTTTGAAATGTTTTGTTTATGACTAACCAATACATTTTGAAAAACCTTAACACCGTAGCACGTTTGGGAAGGCAGATCCCAGCGGATCCGCCCATCCCACCTCATCTGGCCACAACACCGGGCCCCAGCACATCTGGGACCCAACCTGGAACTGCCTCCTCTGCTGGTCCTGCACCACCCTTGGGTGCAACCACCTCAGAGGATGGGGCTCATCCCCCCTGGGGCCAGGCATGGAGAGGAACCAGTCACCCACAAACAGTCCCGAGGTATGGTACACAGGGTCATCTAGACAGAGTTGGATGTACGCCTGAGCCAGCTCGACAGCAGACTGATACACCTCAAGGAGCAGCCTGTGCCTGATGTCCAGCCCCCCAGCACAGCCACCTTTAGGACCGTGAAGAAGTAGTGGTGACTGCCCATGGCTGGGGACCTCAGTCCCACTCTTTCCATCTGGGGGCACATGGGCCTCCAATTCCCAACCACCCTCCCCATCCAAGGTGTTTACCCCCTTCATGTCTCATATACCAACCCTGTCTGTTGTCTTGTCTATCTTGTCCGTCTGCAAAAACAACCTCTCCTACCAAACTTACCTCTCCACTTGTACCTACAACCTTTCCCCAACATCCCACTCTCACCTTAAAAAAAGGGCATCTGCCCCCCCAAAAAAATTCATGTCCCATACATAGCTCTACATTTCACCCCCACTTACACTGATGGCAATCAATTTACCCTTGAATTACTCAACCAATGTATGTCACCCATACCCCTCCCTGTGTGGTGTGAGGATCTAAATTCAAAATCATCCACATCATTCACAGGTGTTGGTGCAGAAGAAATTGAGTGCTATGGTCCTCTCCTACACCTGTCCTGCACAACCCTAGCTGCATTTCATAATGTCCTCCCCCCTGCTTACCCCTATTTTGCCACTTTCCTATCACCCTTTTTTCTTTTCTTTTTTTTTTTTGGAAATTGCACAGGTTTAAGCAGGAATAAGCGGTGCTAAGTGAAGCTAAGCATCCCTTGGTATCGCTGCGAGTCACACAAACCCACACAAACCCACTTAAAACTACTTTAATCACTCTGTCTTGATCAGCCCCTGTTCCGCCCAGCAACAAAATAACCATCCCTGGCAGGTCTCAATCCCAGGACACTACAGCCACAGCCATGAACCACTACGCTAAATGAGCTGTGGGAATTTGTAATGCTTTTTAAACATATCATGCATTCATTTAGGATTAGGGGAAAAAAGCTATCATTGCCAACTCTTGAACCCAGGTCCCTCCGTATTAGAGTCAGAGCAACATACCACTATGCTAAATCAGCTGTGGGAACTTATGATGCTTTTTCAAACATATCATGCATTACAGTCATTTAACATTAGGGAAAAAAGACAAAGATGAAGAATCCTGAACACAGGACCTTTAGAACTACAGTCACAGCAACACACCACTAAACCAAATCAGCTCTGGGAAATTACTGATGCACATACCTCTCAACCTCTTAGTGCAAGAAATCTGGATGAAGACTGACAAAATGGGGGACAAAGGTCCAACAATAGGCACATATTTTACATAGTGCAGTTATACATATAAGAAATTTGCTAAAGTAACATGGTTTGTTTTAACATACATTTTCTAAAGTATTTGAAGTCTATAACTCAAAGCTCTGTCATTATTTAGTGCCATCAGACCTCAGATTATCCCAGTTATTTGCCAGAAAACAACAGATATTCTGAGGAACAGACCAAAAATATGAGCACAAAATCTGGACAGTCTGTGAAAATATGTACATTTTTTGGTATGCTGATGCATTTGTAAATTTATCATACAGTACAGGGATATACCTTTAGGGTGAAAAACATCACTGCCAAATTATGAACACAAAACCATTTGAACTGCAGTCAGGGCAACATACCAGTAGGCCAACTGACCTCTTTGGGAACAGCAACTAAGTTTTATGAACACATCCTGATAGCCAGTCACACAGTACTCCAACATATAGTGGCCAAAATCACAATGTACTTGGGCATCTGACATAGTCATAGTACCAGTACACAGACAAATGAATGCTGCAAAGTGTCACATGTGACTGTATAGATTTCCACAGAATGTCCAGGGTTATGGCTCATATTTATGGCCTGTTCCTTATAACATTTGTCATATTCTGCTAAATAACTGGGATGATATCAGGATGGAAGTCACTAAATAATAATACACATTTGAACCTTAGATCTTTTATTATAAAGATAGTTTATCATGCTTGCTCTGAATGCAAACACCTGTAAACTGTGTTGTTCTCTAATATCTGTTAACTGTGTATGCTGTACTTTTTATGCATTTGCATTTCCTTACTGTATGGATATTGTATATGTATTATACCTTTATAATTATGTAACCCTTACTGTATTGCTTATGGAGTTTTTCTCCCCAGGCCTCCACTGAAAACGGGCACTTTCAGGCCCAATGGACTTCCCCGGTAATCAGACTGAAAATAAATAAATAAAATAAATAAATAAAATTTGAGTGTCAAACTTCAAATCCCTCAGAAAATGAATGTCAAAACAAACCATTACTCTAGCAATTTTCTAAGGTTATGACACCAATATTTAAAATCTCTCCCTATTTATGACCCTTTGTTCACACATTTTGTCATGCCTTGTCCACATTTCCTGTGCTAAGAGGTTGAGTGATATGCAGACATACCATGCAAAACTGTAGACACAACACATCAATCCAAACAGTGGACAGTATTTTCACCTACCCTCTGTGATGCTGTAGCTCACACACCTCCATAATGTTCTCCTCACAGGCCAGGTAAAGGGGCAAGGCCCACATGAAGGTCTTAATTATAGCACTGTGCTGCCTTGACATTTGCTAATGGGCAGGTAACCCAGCTGTTCTGGATGCAATTAGCAAATGTGAGCAACAGATTGGTGCACAGGCCATCACATATTCATGAGCATTACCTACAAAAGTCAAGCTGATGCCTATGCTAAACAGGTCTGATACTTTCATCAGGAAGACAGACTGTGACTTTTCACAAAACCTTTTGTGGATTTATTTTAAAAAAGGAGTACAGCACTATACCAGGTATGTCAAACAATTAAGTATGTAATGGAATGCAGATGGGGGGATGCAGTCATGGGAAATAGGAATTTAAACAGTAGCTCTCAACACTTTCTGGACTGTCATGTTGCTATTAGCCTGCTGTTCAGCACCTACAGCCATCCCTGATGGCTATGTCTGCAGCATACCTCTGAACTGTACAGATGTTTGCAGAATGTCCTGATTTTTGCCTCACAGTTTTGGTCTGTTCTGCATAAAATTTTGTTTTTTTGGCAAATTAGTGGCAAGTCATGAAGGACTAAAGTTAGAAAATAATGACAGACAGTTCAGTTCCAGTCTTCATATTGTACAGAAAAATCATGCTAATGCAAGACATGTTTATTCCAACAACTTTCAAAGTTTGTAAGACCAATATTTAGAAACTGCCCCTATTTTTGGGCCTTTGTCCCACTTTTATTTATGGCTTTGTCCAGCTTTCTTGCTCTAACAAATTGAGAGGTATGGCCTGCAGTGACATAGATCACAGCTCCGGCCCCTGAGTCACCCCAGCAACAGTCAGCTCACATATGACTACTACTGGATTGTCCGTTGTACAATACTGACTGCGACACTGCCAACCCAGCTAACTGTAATGTTGTAAATAATCATATAATTTGTGTATATTTATATTATACATATGCGTGTCTTACAAGCGTAAGAGACCTATATATGTGGATATTAAACAACTAGTGCAGAAGTGTGTGGGTTGAACTGTATGTTATGTACTGAGCTCATACCTTACAATTGTCCATAGTTTTGCAGACTGACCGCATGTTTGCCTTATATTTTTACTCACTTACTCCTACATTTGTGTTTTCTCTGGCAAATCCATGGCAAATGATTAAAGGGAGAAGTCATAAACTAATAGGATATGTGAATGTCAGATGTCATAACCTTTAGATAACTCATGTGAATCCATAACCTAGTATTCTATTAACTGTGTAAGAGCAATATTTATAAAGTGCCACTATATGTTGGCCTTTGTCCCCCTTTTATTTGTTCATAGGTTCATAGGTTCATACTAGGCTATCTGCCCTGGGGCAATTATAAGCCTAGCCCGATTCTGTATGGCTTACGCCACCCCTTGATTTGAGTATACTGTGCTCTTTTTAAGGTTTAGTTTACTGTGCCTCTGTCTAATAGTGACACGGGAGTAATCCCTGGGACAAACCTCCGATCCCCCATCCACCTATCGAGATTCTTCTTGAAGAGATTCAGTGAGGTGCTCTGCCTCACATGAGCTGGAATTCTATTCCAGAGCGAAGGGTGCCTCTGGGTTATGAACCTGTCCCTCCAGCAAGTTCTATTTATTTCTGTGCTGAGGTTCAAGTCCCTCGAGCATGTGGCTCTAAGGGATTTAGATTTACTGAGGTGGAGCATGTCCATTAATTCTGGATTTGACATAGCTTTGTATGTCAGGCATAGATCACCTCGAAGTAGGCGGTATGCAACTGAGTAGAGCTGGAGTGTTTTTAACCGAGCAACATATGGCATCTGTTTGAGACCCTTGATCCTCTTGGTGAGATACTTTTGGGGTCTTTCTAATTGCTGCAGGTGTTGGGTAAGGTACATCCCGAAAGGGGCACTGTATTCTATGATGGGCCTGATGAGGGATGAATAAAGGGGCACGATTACCTCTCTTGATCTAGATGTGAAACCCTTCGTGATGAGGTGGGCTATGTAGAAGGTCTTTCTAACCACTTTGGCAATGTGGTTTTCAAAGGAGAGATTGCTATCTACTTGGGTCTCCAGGTCCCTAATAACTTTCTCTGTACTTAATGGGTTTCCGCCTATGTGGTAATTTGTGGGCACATTGCTTTTGCCAAAGGGTATGACTATACATTTTTTGGCATTTAGCTTTAAACCATGGCGCTGGCACCAGTTATCTGTCTCTGTGAGACCTTCTTGAAGGATGTTTGTGTCAGCTGGAGAGTTGATTATGGCGCCCAGTTTGCAGTCGTCTGCGAACTTGGTGAGCCATAGTCCTCCCACGCTTGCCTGTTCCTCGAAAAGTATATACCGAACAAGAGTGGTCCCAGGACAGAACCCTGTGGGACACCACTTGTGACCGGTTTCGAGTCTGACATGGCTCCAGCAACTCTCACTCTGTGGGTTCTGTCTTTGAGCCGGTTTGCGACCCATCTTGTGACATAGGGGTTTATATTTAAGCTGGATAGCTTATCTATGATGCCCGAGTGGGGTATTGTGTCAAATGCCTTTGCAAGGTCCAGATAGGCTGTGTGGACTACCTTCCCTTCATCTATGGCTTTGGTGACTGTTTCGAAGAAGTCAACCAGGTTCAAAAGGCAGGATCTACCCTTGACAAAGCCGAACTGGGTAGGATCTAGTGTCCGTAGGTCCCCAATGTCTTTGTTTATGAGCTCCATGATGATCCTCTCCATAGCCTCGCAGACTAAGCTAGTCAGGCTTATGGGGCGATAGTTTCCAGGGTCCGTAGAGGCTCCACCTTTGTGGAGTGGGACCACTGTTGCTGTACGCCATTCTGTGGGGCACATATCCTGTAGTGAGGCTGAGATTGTATAGCTGTTTTATTTGAGGGATTAGTTCCTCTTGGAGTTCATGTAGGATGCAACCTGGGATGCCATCTGGTCCCATGGAAGCAGTGTTTTTTGCTTTAGAGAGGGCAGCCTTCACCTGAGCATCAGAGATGTTTGGGAGGCAGCCCTCTGCCGGGATAGATACTTGCTCTTTTGGGGGGGAGGGGGTGGAGAAGTTTGCACTGAACCTGTCTGCCAGTATATTGGCGATGTATGTGGGTTCAGTGTATTTTTTGTCGTTTAGAATCAACTCAGAACAAGTCTGGGAGTTGCATCCCAAGTTTCTAACATAACTGAAAAAAGCCTTATGATTGTCTTTGGTGTCCTGTGCAATTTTTCTCTCAAAGTTGGCCTTGGAGGATTTTATGAGGGATCGTAATTTTTTGCTAGTACTGATCAGAGATGCCTTCCCTATTAGGGATTTTGCTCTATCATGTAGTAGCTTCCTCCTTCTGTTGTACAGTTTATTTATGGCAGGGGTCCACCAGACTGGACGCCTGCCTTTGGATGATTGGGTCTTGGTTTTGTTTGGGATAGCATGATCCATGCATTCCTGGAGATGTCCGTAGAATGCATTTATATAGGATTCTGCAGTTTGGGCCGTAGTTACCACTGGCCCTGGGGCCTTGAAGGATTCCACTTTGGTTTTGAGAAGTGAGAAGTTCACTTTTGAGAAGTTTTTCACTGTGGTTTTCTGGGCTGGGGGTGGGGTCGTGATGTGGACATCCAGTGAAATTAATTTATGGTCTGATCTTACCAATGAGGGATATACTTCTGGTGTGGAGCATAGAGTCCCCATGTTGGTAATGATCAGGTCTAGTATGTTGTCCCCTCTTGTGGGAGTGGTGACTAGTTGTTCCATAGCATTTGAGTTTATAATTTCCAGGAACCTTTGGGCTAAGGTGCTGGGGCTTGAGTAGTGCTCCAGTTAATGTTTGGGTAGTTGAAGTCACCCAATATAATGGTGTTCGGAGAGATCTTCATGTTCTCCAATGTTTTCAGGAAAGCCGAGTGGGATTCCTGACTTTGAGAGGGTGGTCTGTAGGATGCTATAAACTGAAAAGCAGTCTTGCCCACTGTTAGTTGCACATGGATGGTCTCCGATACTTCGTGCAATGCCACTAACCTGGAGGTGTGGATATCCTTGATAAATATGGAAACTCCCCCTCCTTTTGTGGTTCGGTCCGGGTTTTGGGGCCGAAAAGCATGATATGAGGTATAGCCTGGTAGTGCTGGGGTGGTCTCTGGAGCCTTGAACCAGGTTTCTGTCACTGCACAGATATCGATGTTCTCCATACTGAGGAGAGCTTCGAGTGCGTGCATCTTGAGGTTAAGACTTCTGGCGTTTAGCAGCATTACCCTTAGTTTCTTGTTCCTTGTGCTGTCTATGGGGGTGGGTTTGACTTTTGAGCCTTGCCTAAAAAAGGCACTATGGGGGTGGCAAGAGCCTTTGCCAATATCCGAAAGCCCAGTGGTGACAGGTGCAAGCTGTCCCTAGCGAAGCAACGTGGCTTGTCAGCTTATTTGTGCCTATGTCCAGATGTCTTCCTCTAACAGGTTACTGGCATAGAACAGAAATGTATATTAAGTATTACCTGTGCAAATGAATGTATTAATAGTAGAACATGGAAGCCTTGAACATAAAGACATAAGTTGCAAAACGTCAAGTAAATAAGCTGAACTTGTTTTATGAATGTGTTGTCCCACTTTCAGTGCAGCAAGCAGACATAAATGTCTACAGCTAGAGGTTTTTGTATTGCCTTGGAACATAAATAATTACTAGGTTGAAAATGTAGAGGTGCTTAACTGTGTTATGACTTTCAGTTCTACACAAACATCAGACAGATATTCTCTTCTGATACAGAGATGTTAAAATGTATGTTAGTTGCTGTTAGTCTGGCAAGTGAAGGCAGTTGACAACCACTGATGTAATCTGAGCTAAGACAGCATGAATGTTGATAATTTCTTCCAGACCTGTCTCACAGAAAGACCTCTGCATGCTGTATGTGTCTGTGTATCTGACATTATCCACTCATATGCATTTGCCTTGTTAATAGTAAGGAACTAGGGACATGTAAAACCATTTACATATAGATGGGAATATAGTACATCTGTCTGATGTTGGTGTGTTCTGCATTGCTTTGAGTGTCAGTCATCTCTGCATGTAATGTTGATTTGAAGCTCTGGATTTAATGTCTGATCACTTCTATTTTGTATCTCATTCTAGTATTACATTTGTTTAGTTTTTAAGTTACTGTTCTGTGTAGAGTTTTAAGCATTCTTGGATAGAGTCACTTAAAAAAGGTTACCAAAGAAGTAGTTGGAAGAGCTGAGAGACAACATTGCCCTTTTAGTTAGAAATACCTGTAATTAGCTGAAGTATTTGTGTGGTCTGCATTGCTCTGAGTATCAGTCATCTCTGCATGTAGTGTTGATTTGAAGACCTTTATTTAAGGTTTGATCACTTCTATTTTGTATCTTATTCTACTATTACATTTTTTTTACGTTTTCTGTTCTGTTGCTGTTCTGTTGGTGTTATAAGTGTTTCCCCTCCCACTTGCCTAGTCCTTGCTTATTGTGTTCTTAAATTTGATGGCTTGTGAGTTGCCTGCCCCTACTATAAATCTCATTTTGGACACTCCTCCCAGTGTCATCCCATCAGCATATTCTACTGAGTAGAGAGAGATAATTTGGGAAAGGCCCCCCACCTTGGTTTTCCAAACTTAAAGTATTGTGTTTCATCCCATTCCACTTAACCTAACTAAAAACTGATTTTACTGTACTTGTGTTTCTTCATACGTTATTACTTTATATTGCTTTTGCTGCCTTTTCTTACAAGTACTCAATTGCACTTAGTCTGCTGCATGTATTACTGCTTCTTAGTAAATGTAACTGTCATTCTAAGCCTTTTAGTTTAAGCACTTGGGCTTCAGGCCAGTTGATTTACAGTAAGATGGTTTGTGGTCTGCACTCTTGTGGCAGGAGGGGTAGCTTACATCCTTGTAAGTTGGGCTTTTCTGGTTGAAGGCTTTTACTGTCTATTATTCTTAAAGTGTCTTACTTCTGGTTGAAGCACTTGGGCTTCAGGGCAGTCATTTTACATGAATGAGGTTTGTGGTCAACACTCCTGTGGGAGGAGAGGGTAGATTTTGCCCTTTGAACTGCAAATTGCTAGTTAAAGGAGTATTGTGCCTGCTTATTTCAACTGTTCTTTAATGAAATTGGTGCGCCTTGTTTGCTGTAGCATACACTACATGCAGACCTGCTGAATCTAGCTTTGTTTGTAGAGCTTGAGCAGTAATCTAGGCCATCTTTTTTGGATAGGCTTACCCTGCACCCTAGTGGCAGGACTGTGCAGTTAGAACTTGTCTGACTGAAGACTGCTGGAACAGGGCTCAGTTTTGAGCTTTTTTGTTGGTTAATTACTGCATTTGTTTAAATCAATTTGCTCTTGTTTGCTACTGTGATATTTTTGTGTGTATCTGTTCTCCTGTGTTACATTGACCTATACAGACTTGAAATATCTTTAGCATAGTCTGGTTGCCTGTTTTGCCATATTCAGATCTGTTTGTGTGATTCCTGTGTTTGCTCTTTTGCCATCTTGTGTTGGCCAGGGCCTGCCTACACTTACTGGGAGTAAGTGAACTGGTTGCAACTTGTCTGGCATAGGGTGTTGAGCTACTAACTCAGGGACAAGGGTTGGTCGGTCTGTTCCAGTGTTTCTAGTTTACCTTTGTTTTTGT
The DNA here is from genome assembly GCF_019279795.1 of Protopterus annectens. Lineage (NCBI taxonomy): Eukaryota > Metazoa > Chordata > Ceratodontiformes > Protopteridae > Protopterus > Protopterus annectens. The sequence continues at coordinate 613,832,295 of NC_056739.1, forward strand.
GTTATTAAAACCCAGCATTTGTGTGGGTTTGTGCTTGTTTGTCCATTGCACACTGCCGCTGTGCTCTATTAACCCTTTGCAAGGTATCTCAGTTGCAATGTTTGTCCCTTACCAGCACTCCTGTGTGAGTGAGGCCTTGCCTGCAGCTACTGTATTGATTTTATCCGGCCATTCTCACACCTATGGGTACTCTCCTCAGATAGCACCCGCTCAACTATCCCTGACCTCTGTTCCACATATAATGATAACCATGGACAGACAATCTCCTGTACTTTCTCCTGCTACTGTGGTTGATATGGGCATTCTAAGACAGTGTAGCAACTACCTTATGTACACAGACCACCCTCTACTACTACCACCTAAGAACATAATATCTGAGAGATGCAGTCACATTAAGAACCTACGCTCCTTGCTGTCTCCCTCAAAAGCCAGTACATGAATGACAGACCATGATGCTTTGGCAGAGATGGCCTTCATCTGTCTCCCCTGGCCATCTCTGGTAAAGGCTCTGGTCTCCTCTATAGTGTCTTTTGTAGGCAAAGTCATGAGCACAATATTAGCAACATGAAAAACTAAGTTAAACGAAATGTAAAGGTCATGCACTAAATGCTAGGAGTCTTAGCATGAAACTGCACTCATTACAAGCATTCCTTGCCTTGGAGGGTGCTGACATTTGTGCAGTCCCTGAAACCTGGTTCAAAGCTGTAGAGAGCATCCCAAGCTTACCAGGTTACTCATCCTACTGTACTTTCAGATCCCAAATGGAGGGCTACAAAGGCAAAGGAGGTTGAGTTACAATATTTATCAAAGACATACACACCTCCAGGCTGGTCAAATGGTATTACGCACATGACACACACCAAGTGCAGTTAAGTGTCAGCAAAACACATATTCATTTCATAGCTAGCTACAGACCCACAACCATGACACAGGACACACACTCCACCTATATGGACTTAGTTAAATCCATCAAACTGCAACCCTCAACCCTGAACCTGTGTGACTTTAACTACCCAAACATAGAGTGCAAGACCTATTCTAGCACAAACATGATCCCCCAGAGAATCCTCTACTTCATCAATGGCAATGCATTGCCTCTGGTAGTTGACACTCCTACGAGAGATGAAAATATCCTGTACCTGGTCATAAACAACATGAGTAGCCACTGTAGCGCTTCTACTGTGTCATCCTCATTGGTAAGATCCAACTATAAAGTGATCACTTTTGAAGTCACCATCTCCCATGGCCCCCCCCCTCCCTTTGTCACGGTGAATCAGAAAAACATTTCATAGGTTCATAGGTAGGTACTAGACTATCAGCTCTAAGGGCCTATACAAGCCCAGCCAAAAAGGTACCCTGGCTTTTGCCACCCAAGAAAATTATTTTCCTAAGATGAATACAATCTACTCAGAGCAGGTATAAGCAGCTTCACAGCCACTCTCCCTTCAGTTGGAACTTGAACTAATGTCCAAGCCTACACCAATAAAATATATGAGCACCTACATAGCTGTGGACTCAGCAATACTTGACAGGACTAAATCATCTACCTCAAGGAAGAGTAAACTTGTCTGGTGGACAGCAGCAATAAACAAACAGCATAATAGAAGGAAAATATTGTTGTTCAGGGCCAAGAAGGAGCAGGTGACAAGTTGGCAGCAGTCACTCCTTTGTAAGCATATTTGGTCACCGGTGTAATCCTCTAAGGCTAACTTTGAGTCCAAACTGGCCATATCCACCAAGGGCAATTGCAAGGCCTTCTTCACATATGTCCACAATTTCAAAGCCATCACCCAGATCTGCTCTGAAATGGTGGTCAATGTCATCACATACACAAATGCCATAGACATAGCCAAACTGCTGCCAGACAGGCTCACTCAGTGAAACCTTCATCCCCCTGTCACCCCCATCCATACACCAGGACATCCCCAGCACCTGCCCCACTACCCTCATCACCAGGGAGCAGGTCCTTAATGCCCTCTCAAATGCAAGCAATTATGTCTCCATGGGACCCGATAACATCCGTGTCTGTATCCTACATGAATCCAGGCATGAGCTTGCAGCTCCAGTACACACCCTATTCATCCACTGCCTGAGCACCAGCTTCATCCCAGCTGAATGAAGGACAGCCACTGTTATCCCTCTATGCAAAAGTGCAGTGTCCACTGACCCAGGCAATTATAGGTGGATCTGCCTAACTAGCCTGATCTGCAAGGCCACGGAATGCATTATCATGTACCTAATAAACAAGGACATTGGCAACTTCAAAACATTTGACCCCACACGGTTTGGTTTTGTCAAAATGAGCTTATGCCTGTTAAACTAGGTTGAGTTCTTCAAAACACTCACCAAAGCCATGGACGAGGGGAAGACAGTGCACAATGCCTACCTTGACCTAGCCAAAGCCTTTGACAGTATTCACTACTTGGCCATAATACATAAACCCTCCCAGCTAGGTTTCAGCTCGTATGTTACCAGATGGGTAGCTAACTGGATCACTGATAGAACCCACTCAGTCAAAGTAGAAGAAGCAACCACTAGTAGTAGACCTGTAATGACTGGTGTAACCCAAGGATCTCGCTTGGTGCTTCCATTGTTTGACCATGTTAGAAGTAGATAAATATCCAGGCTTGAAATAATATGGTTAGTCTAAAGCCTATATTAGTAGCCAAACAAAAAGAATATAAATGAATGTCATGCACAAGCATATTGAATACTAGAATGCTGATGAAATTGTTTTATCCTAGCAATATGGCTTCACAACTCTATTAATGTTGTTTAATTTATATGGATTTTTTATTGGTTGGCTGTGTCATGTGTTTTTAGAGAGATGCTTATTTATACTGTGACCAAGATGTTTCATTTATACTGATGAAGGGTGTTACCCGAAAGCTTTATCCTGTTATTTTTTGAATAGAAGAGTGTTGCTTTACTGCTTTTTGTTTCATTTGAAGTCATACTATAGCAGTGAAACTTTTCTACATTTGGTGTTTTGCTTATATCACATCATGTACCATTACTCGACCCATGTCAGTCTGCCAATGTCATACAGGATTATTTCACAGATTGTCCAGGTCTCCCTAACCATTCCCGACATACTCTGGCTAGGACAGTGTGTACTCCACACATGTATCTGATTGCCTGACACCTATGGCTAGCATACCTGATGAGCCCCTGCAGCAGGACAGCAGGTTATAAGTAGTAGTAGTGAGGGATGTTGGCTCTGGCTCAGCAGCAGTGCATACATACTGAGCATGCAATGTAAGGGAATGGATACAGTACCAGATATTCATGTACCATTACTGTGTCCCCAGGAGTCTGGCATGTCACAGACACATCCCCCAAACTCTGTGAACAACTATCATGTTTTGTCCAACTTTTGTGTGGAAATACACACTTGTCCGGCAGGGGAGTCTACAACTATCAGGCACGTGTACCCATTCTGCAAACATCTGGGTACTGCAGATGTCAGACACCTTTGAGTAGGTCACCCTACACCACATATCCACTGATCTCTGTTATTGTGTACCTCAGATATTCCTGGAATGTCCACATGGACCTGTAGTACCACTCACCTATTTGCTGGATGTAGGCTGGATGATCTGGTACTATAATGTTGCCCATACAGGACATCCAACAGTCGATGGCAGTGATGTGTGTGGACACATAACAACACAGTCTGTCACAGCAGTCGGGCCATTTCTGGTAGTCCTGCTACCATCTCAGGTTACTAGGCTATGAGCCATGAGCAGCCATAAGTTAGCACATATGTATGCAAGGCAGCAGCTGATGTCCCCATCCAACAGGGACAAAAGTGGTATCTGAAGGGTGTATGTGCTGTTAACCATCCATTTCACCTGGTTACGCCTGAAAAGGTTTTGGTAGCTACCCTGCCTGATGTGGACATGGTACCCATTCCACTGCAGGGTGACTGTGTGTGACACACATGTGAGCTGCCAACAAGGCCAATCCTGGTCACTTAGCAGGTTGAGGGTGTGTGTGTGTGTGTGTGTGTGTGTGTGTGTGTGTGTGTGTGTGTGTGTGTGTGTGTGTGTGTGTGTGAGAGAGAGAGAATGCATGTGTGTGTGTGTGTGTGTGTGTGTGTGTGTGTGTGTGTGTGTGTGTGTGTGTTAACACAGTGGAGCATGACCTACACAGCCAGCAGTCAGAGCAATATGGAGACCATGATTTCCGCGCATGCAATATGACACTGGGTAGAGGGTTGGGATTATAGCCTATAGGTGTATGGTAGATGTTTGATGGCCTGGTATTTCCTGGTGGGGAATTATGTGATGTCCCCAGCTGCTGCGTGTGCTGTGTGATGTGAATGATGAATGGTGGATTATGCACATTAATGGTCCTCAGTGGGGGGAACATGACACATCAGGATAAGGGAGGCAACGCATGCTCTAATACTGGCATGTTCACAATACTCACACACATACTGTACTGATAGATGGCAGGGGTATAATGTGGGTGTTAGCAGTGGATAGTGTAAGCAAATATGGATGTGCAGGGTCTGTACATGATGGTAGTGAATGTATGCAGTCCTGTGATGTGTTCCCCTGTTCATGTCTTTCAGGTGGGATGTATCATAGTCATCACCATACACGGAGGCCAAAACTGCACCGATCTTGGATGCCCTGAGACTGCATCACAGGGTACTGCTGGGGAGGAGCCAGTAGCACATGCAGGAATGCATTGCCCTGTGGGCAGAACTGGTGGGGACCATCAACAACATTGGACACCATGGCAGGAGCAATGAACAGGTCCGACACCATGCCACAGACCTAATACGCAATGCACGGCAAAGGGATGCAGCTGTGGCCAGAGACCAGGCTGGCAGTGGTAGAGGGCCTGCTATAGAAGCACCACTGACAGCCACAGAGGAGTTCCTCATCAACCTTGGTGCAGCCACCGCCTCCCAGGAAAACATCACCACATATGTCATGGAGGTGGGTGGCACAGGGTCAACATCCAAGGAGAGTCCAGGTAAGGCCCCAGTTGTCATCACATCAATACTTAGCATTCATAGTAACAGCCTTTGCATATCTGGATGCATATGTCAGGTCAAACTGCATTTGTGGGTGGAGTTTTGTAATGCACACAGGTGCACACCTGTTGTGAATGTCAGTGATTTTTTTTTTTTTATTTTGCATTTGTTGACTGGAAGTGTCCGTCTGAGCTATTGCCCTTTTTCAGCAGAGGCCCTTGTAGAAATTTGGGTAGTATCACAGCTTGTACTGTACATGTTCATAAATGCACATATTATCCTGTACTAATGCCATATGTGTGTCCTGATAATACCTCTCCCCCACAACTACATAGCTCCCTCTGGTCTGGCTGGGGAAAAGCAAGCTGAAGCCGGTGAGTGTAGAACTGTCTTGCTGTGGCTCACCAATACCCTAGGCATGTTAAGGGCAGGCACTTTTCCATGTACACAACTGTTACACTTAGCCATATTGCAATATGTGCATGTTCACTTGTGGTGGGGTTAACTGCAGTGCATCACATTGGTCATTACAGGAGCCTATTCACAGTAGCTGTAACATATTGGCATTTATTTCTGTATAGCTGTTGCCATTGTGCTATACAGGGGTGCACTGTGTGTTATGTGAAGGTTCATCACATACCACCACTCCTCACATATCTCAGAGATATATAGTAGTAGCAACATTAATGGGATGTAGCTGCACTGCATGTTGTTGAGGGTTGTCCAGAGTGTGCCTGTTGTGGTCTGATTGTGTGTCATGCATGTCATCATTCAGAAAGTGTGGTCTGTATAATGGCTCTATGCCATCTCACGTGTGTGTGTGTGTGTGTGTGTGTGTGTGTGTGTGTGTGTGTGTATCAGCAAATATTATAGTGCAGGTAGTAACTTACATATGTTGTCTTCCCCTCACAGTTGAACATGGGGGTTGGGGTCTCTCTCCTTCACAACCTGATGTCAGGGTCTTATCGGACTAATGATGATGGTGGTCATAGTGAGGCACAGGTGGGGTTGCTGGGATCTGAATTTGTGCCATTGGTTGATATCCTATTTTTACCCATAATGTCCCTGGACACGGTCAGTATGCCCACACATACCCAGTCCCCATTAGCCACAGATAATGGACAGTCAGAGGGTGGTGGCATCAGACAGGCTGGTGTGGTGACTATGGCAACTTTCAGTGTTGACACTAGCCATAGCCAGACAGCTGATGAGGTCCCACACAGACAGATTGTCAGGGGTGCTCGAAGGAGGACTGCTGCCCATCCAGCACCTATCAGACGTGTCACAGTAGATGTCACCTGATGCATGTTTTGTTCTGTCATGGATGCACAGGTATGTTTTGAAAGCTACACCAGACAGATGCTCAGGGTCATGAATGCAGCACTTCCTGCCATGCATGACAACCTCTTTGGCATTGGTGATGCTGTATGTCATTTTGCTGATACCATAGACAGTGGGGTGAGACATTGTCAGTGCTTAACTGTGCAATGTCTATGCTTGAGCATGTGGTTGGAGTAGGATGTCGGACACGTGGACATAGGTCAGTAACAAAATCAACTGAGAGCCCATGTGGCCATGCACATTCACACTCCCATACTGGCAGTACCACCAGCACTACCAAAGAGAGGGTGCTGTCCACACCGCAACATAGCAGGCCATGGGCATGTGGTCCTGACCGGTTCTGTCAAGGACATGGATCCAGCAGACAGCAGTCATCATCAGGAAGTAGTACAGCATCTGGCCTTGTGCCTGATGGTGTCAGTGACACTCCTGGCAGAAACAGTTCCTGTGTCCATGGCCAGAGATGGTGAGCTGTACATCCTGCCATGTATGGTCCACATCTGTCCAACATACCCCCCGTGTAGGGCAACCACATGTCTTGACTGTTTGCATACAAACACTCACACATCACTATCACAGGCAGGTCACCACCAGACACACACAGCTCTTCTCCATGGCCCAGTTAAACACCAGCCCCGAGACATGCATACACACACACACTATGTCAACTGTATGGCCCAGTCTAGGGCTCTAGCAACCCCACACCCCACCCTGTCATATGATGATACCTGTGTCACATCCCTGTTATCTATACCATCGATGCAGGGACATGCTAATATGGGTCTGATGCACAGGGTGAATATAGTACAGTGTAGTAATGTTATGCTGTGTAAGGTGCTGTCTGCTGGTAATTGCCATGGGTACACATTGAAGTGCATGTACCTTTCTGCCAAGGTGATTTATTGCTGTTAGTACTGCTGACTGACTGTTGTCTCACATACCTTACTCTATTCTGTTCCAGGTGTCTGTGTGTGTGTACAGCCTGCAAGGATGATGAGATTACTGCAGCTGAGTATGGCAGAGTGGAAATGCCAGTGACTTTTTCATCGCCAAGATACGGCTGTATATGTACATGTTTACCAGGGGTGTATGCGTGCAACAGTGTGTGAGTGACAAGGGGGGCAGACAGATCTTGCATACATACCCCTTGACACAGCCAGCTAGCCTTCATACATGTCACCTGGGTATTCTGTATGACCATAGGTTCATAGATACAGAGGAAGTTACTAGAGTACTCGCCCTGCATCCCTCACAAGACTATTTATTATGTTATCCCCAACAGAATCAGCCATCAGCAGCTGTTACCCCTGCCATTGCTGGACACTGGCTGAACTCCAGGGACAGATGTTTTTCTTTCCCATTCACTCAATCTTGATGCAGTTGATGAGGGTATGCATGGCAGTATGTCTGACATGTTTGGGGAGTGTATTCCTGACACAGGGCAGCCTCTGGTAGTCAAACCTGACTCTCCAGCATGTGTGTGTCTGCTATCTCATATGCGAGTCCCTCATGCTGGTATTGCACATGGAGTCATACTCTTGTATATTGGGTAGCTGTTGAAGGGCTGAGCACAACATTGCCATCTCGACATGCCACAGACACCTGTGGACAACCTGACAGGTAACCACTGTGCCAGTACTGATTACAGGCTGTATGTGTGGAACAGGTGTTGAGGGACATGGCTGACCTTTGTGGGTGTTAACATAGCCTTCACAGATTCTGCAGATATCTGCATAGGTGCATAGCAGACTGGCCATGCTGCTAATGTACTGTTTTACTGACTGAGGAATATTCAGAGATAACGTCCACCTTTTGGCTGGATGTGGTCCCTTCACCTATGTGGTGAACCACATACAGGCAATTCCTGATGACTGCCAATACTTGTCTTATGAATGTAACTATGTTGCCAACCTGGGTACCCAGGCCTATCATTGCAGTCTGTGTGTTAATGGGGTTGGTGCTGATGTGGGATAAAGTGGGGACATGTACATGTTGTATGGCATGTTGACACTGTTGTCTGCATACAGCTTGAGGCTAGGACCTTGAGAACATTCCATACCCATTGTATGGCTCATTGCAGTGTGTTAGCTGTTTGTGGCTCAATGACAGAGTGCAAAATACTTACAGTTCACACAGCCTTAGGCTATACCTACATATGTGGGTGGAGCCAATTAGCATTCATGCCTATATACTTGTGGGTTACTGGGGGCACCAGGTAGTCACAGGGCCTTCAGATGTCTACATATTGCACACACACATAGGCGACATGGAATAACTTTGAGACATAATCAAATGTGGAGTGTGGGACACAACTTGTAGTAACTTGACAGTTGGCAAGACATACCATGCCCACGACAAGTGCAACACACAGGCCTTCCTCTGGATTGTTACTATGACACCTTCTTTGTGTGAGATTACCTTAGCTTACACTATTTATCATAACATTGAGGTGCTTCTGCTGTGCAATAACTGCTCTATGCAATCAGTACAGGCCTCTATGACATTTTTGTTGTCCTACACTCCTTGGACTTCTTTACTGTTTCAGTTGTTGTCACAGGTCACACCTTGCCAACAATGGACTGCAACCTGCAGGGTGGTACAGTTGGTGGCCATACCTGTGACCTCTGCATATGTCTGTGGATTGTCCTGATGTTTGACACATGCTTTCTTTCTATCTGTCATAACATTGTGGTTTTCTGGCAAACTGTTGGAAAATCATGATAGAATAACATTGCAGACTGATGACAGATATTGTCATGTAATGAAAGTGCATTCAAATGCAAAACCTGTTCTGGTGTCTAATTTCCATGCATGTCACAGCAATAAGTGAAGGCTGTGTTCAATGTTTGTTGTTTGCCCCATTTTTATACACGTATTTAACCAGATGTCTTTCTGTGTGGGATTGAGAGGTATGCTGGTGGCCATAACACAGGCAGACTACTGAAAGGGGATGTACATACAAATACACACACACACACACACACACACACACACACACACACACACACACACACACACACACACATGACCTGCCCTTTCTGATAGCAGAACTTCAACCTGCCTAGCTGTACAAATGATACTGCTGTATGCATAACACAAACACCACAGAGCTACTATAGTGTTGTGGTGTTTGCAATTACTATTCAAGTAGGTGACAATTGCAGGGACTGTTAGGATTGCCAATGGTGGGTTCACAGGCCCTTAACATGGCATAGCCATCTGAAACAAAGACACACAGCTGCATGGGGACATGCATTGAAACCCACATGCACACAGGGTTGACACTTTTCCTATTAGATGAACTACCTCTCTAGTTATGTGTGATACAGACTGATGTGACTATTGCATGCGCCACAGTGCTATTGTGTTTGAAAATGTGTGTGCTTGTAAGGCAGATGCCATCAACAGGCTCTTTAAAGAAATGCCATGGGGAGGAGGTCAACAGGCCTTAAAATGGTATAACCAACACACACACACACGCACACACACACATGGGTGATGTGAGATTACAACCCCTACCTCACTACTATTATACAATGGAGTTCACCTTCATGCTGGTACCTGCCACTGGTTACAACTGGCATGCAGTTGTCTGCAGCCGGACATCACTCTATGCCTTTCAGGGTGTCTCTGTCTATGACTCACTCTCTGTCTGTGTCTCCCTCTCTCTCTCTATCAGTCTCTGTCTCTCTCTTCCCCATGTCTATGTGTGTGTATGCTTGAAACAGATTTACATTTTGCCCATATATATGTTTGCATATCACACTTGTCAGATGCAGATATAGCACATATGGGCCACCTATAGATAGCTGAGGGTAATTACGTATGATGGGTGTGGGTAGAGACAGTTAAGGTGTACATAGCTGTCTGTATGCAAAGACATATATGCACAATGCAGTTGTATAGTTTGATGTGGGTTTAGACATGGGCTGTAATTCTCTAAGTGTAGGAACATGCCCAGTATGACCTTCTATAGTAAGAGTGGGACTCCATTCCAGAGATGGCTGTACTCTTGTCCAGGGTTTTGTAGTGCTACAGCCATACCTCTCAACCTGTTAATCCAAGAAATGTGGGGATAGCCTGACAAAATGGGGGGACAATGTCCCAAACATAGGGAGATATTTTAAATATCGCTCTTATAAACTTAGAAAGTTGCTAGAGTAACAGGGTTTGTTTTAGCAGACATTTTCTGACATATATGATGCCTGACACTGAAATGTATATGTCATTACTTACTGACAGAAATCCTCAGATCATCACAGTGATTTGCCAGAAAATTACAAGATTTATGATGAACAGACCAAAAATATGAGCCAAACTATAGACATTCTCGCCAAATCCAGCCAGTTGAGAGGTGTGGCTACATCCAATTGGCTGATGAAACTGTGTAAAAAATCAAGCACCTCAGTGATATACTGGCTGGGGATCTCCTTGTTATGTGGTATCCTTCTTAACTGGAAAGCCATATCCTGGTGTGGGTACAGAGTGCATTGTTCTGAGCAGAGATTTCCATAATATGTGTGGTATATTCTACACAGCACTGTGATTTCCTGGTATGTCAGTGGCAGAGCAGTATAGAGTAATGTAGTGAACCACTGACAGACATTTGTTTATAGGTTCATAGGTTCATATGAGGTTACTAGGCTATTGGCCCTGAAACCCTTATAACTCTAGCAGATGAGAGTGTAGCCCATGTTAAGACATGTCAACACCCAGAGCCCCTGTCCAGCAGGGACACAGGTGGAATCACAGGAATGTATTTTCTGTTTTCCATGCAGTTATCCAGGGTGCACTTCACAAGGGGTATTGAGGTACACGGCTTGATGTGGAGAGGGAGTGTATTCCACAGATGGGGGAGTCTGTGGGGCATGTATCGCCCACACCAGCAAGTCCTATTGATATCACAGACCAGGTTGATGCTGCACCTACAGGTTGCCCGAGTGGGGCTTGACTTCCAGATGTGCAGCAGTCCCATCGAGGCAGATTCTGGATTGCTTTGGATGCCAGACAGAGGTCACCTCTGAGGAGTCTGTATGGAACTGAGTAGAGGGACAGTGCTTTTAGCATACCTGTGTAAAGTAGGTGTTTGAGGGCATGGATTCTCCTGGTGTGGAACCTCTGTGGTCTCTCTAGCTGGTGCATGTGCTTTGTGAGGTACATGCCAAAGGGGGTGTTGTACACATTAATTGGCCTTATAAGGGTTGAATACATGGATCTTATGACCTCGTTGTCCCTGGATGAGATACCCTTACTTTAGATTTGGCCCATCTAGAAATCTTTCCATACAATGGAAGCAACATGGTGCTTAGAAGTCAAGTTGCTATCAACCTGGTTGGCCAAATGCCTCACTACTGATTGTGTATGTAGGATGTTGTTGTTAATGTGATACTATGTGGGGATGTCAGTATCCCCGAAGGGGATGATGATGCATTTTCTGGCATTCAGCTTGAGGCCATGTTTCTGGTAGCAGTCATTTGTTTTGGTGAGACCCTCTTGGAGGACATCCACATCACTTTGGGAATTAATGACTTCCCAGCTTGTAGTCATCTGCAAACTTGGTCAGCCATAAGCCAGTGTTTTTGGGCTGCACCTCAGGGAAGTATATGCCATATAACAGAGGCCGCAAGACTGATCCCTGTGGTATGCCGCTCATTACTGGTGTACTGCTTGAGTTGGCTACCCCAATTATGATTAAGTGAGTTCTATCAACGAGACTGTTTGCTACCCATCTGGTAACATGGATTGATGCCTAGTTGACAGAGTTTATCCACTATAGCCAAGTGTGGAATAGTGTGTAAGGCTTTGGCTAAGTCAAGGTAGGTGGTGTGCACCATCTTTTCCTCACCTATGCCTTTGGTGGCTGTTTCAGTTGAAAGTCAACCAGATTTAACAGACATACCTCCCCTTGACAAAGGTAGACTGGGTGGGGTTGAGTATTTGGAGTTTGCCAATGTCCCTGTTAATGAGGTGCATGATAATCCATTGCATGGCCTTGCAGATCATCTTTGTGTAAAGGGATGACAGTTGCTGTTCTCCACTCATCTGGGACAAAGCCAGTACTCAGGCTTTGGTTGACTAGAGTGCCTAATGGTTCTGCCAGTTCATGTCTGAGTTCATATTGGATGCAGCCTGGGATATATTCAGGTCCCATGGAGGCTGTCTTTTTGTCTTTGACAGGGCAGTGATGCCCTGTTCCCCAGTGATAAGGGGTGGGTGGCCAGGTACTGGGGATGCCCTGCTTTACTGATGGGGGGTGAACAGAGGGGAGACATTTCCGCTGAATCCTTCAGCCAGAAGACTGGCTATATTTACAGCATTTGTGTATGTGATGTCCTTGACCACCAGTATTGAACAGATCTGGAATCTTCCTTCGAGACTGCAGACATATGTGAACAAGGCCTTATGATTGTCTGTCTTACATGTGGGCAATTTTGATTTGGAGTTCCTTTTAGAGGATTTCACTGGTGCTGTTATTTGTTTGTTCAGGCTTAGGTGAGATTGCTTCCAATTGTGCACCTGCTCCTTCTTGGTCCTGGACATCAATGTTATCCTTTTGTTATATAATTCCTTTATTGCAGATGTTTCCAGACAGGTTTACTCTCCCTTGTGGAGGATGATGTTGTCCTGTCAGTTTTACCATGGCTGGGGGGGGGGGGGGTGGGGGTCAGGAGAGATGGTGATATTGAATGTGATCGTTTTTTTGTCAGATCTTGCCAGGGAAGATGATACCGTAGGGGTGCTGCAGTGGTTAATCATGTTGGTTACTACCAAGTCCAATATATGTATCACATCTTGTGGGGATATCAAGTAGTTTTCCCAAGGAGTTTGCATTGATACGAATGGGGAATTTCAGTGCATTTATGTTCTGGCATGGTTGTTTTTTTCCAATCTATGGTTGGGTAATTAAAGTCAGCCAGGATCAGGGTGAAGGGTTGAATCTTGATAGATTTGTAGAGGGACAGATAGATAGGGTGGGCATCCTGAGTCAAATATGTTGACCTGTACCTACTTATAATTTGAATAGGGGTCCTGTCAATGGTTAATTGCTCTTGGAGTGTCTTGTGTGTGTTTCAGACTGTTTGACCAGCCTGGAAGTGTGTGTCTGTTTAACATATATTTATATTCCATCTCTTTTGGTTTGCTGCCCACAATTTGGGGTCTTGCTGTGTGATAGGATGACTGACCAGGTAAGGATGGGTCACTCTCCGGAGCTGTGGCCCAGGTTTCTGTGAGTGCACAAATGTCAGCATGTTCCAGGGTTAAGAATGCTTGCAATGAGGGCATTTTCATGTTTAGACTCCTAGCGTTTATCAGCATGATATTTAATTTGTATTTTGTTGAGAGTTTCATGTTGGTAGTATCGACCTCATGAATTTCCCTAAAACAGCCAGTGTGTGTGTGTGTGGGTGGGGGGGGGGGGCAAGGGCCTTTGCCATAAGCCTAAAGTCCAAGTGAGACAGATGCAGGCCATCTTTAGCAAAGCAGCGTGGTCTGTCAATCATATCTTCCCAGGCTGTCAGGCACTGGATCCCCCTGGGATGACACCAGACAGTCAGCCACTTGGTAATGTCAATCATTTTCTTTTTGTATTGCGGCATCATTCTGGGTGACAGTACAATGCTGCTTAAGCCTAGGGCCATACCTACATGGAACACACATTCAGCATGCTCAATCATGTCCAGGAAGGTAAGTCTGAAGTCGTTCACACCAACATGGACTGGGACAGACTAATAACAGTACCTGTTATGGAGAGACATCAGTGCATGTGTGATATGGCGGATGATGGCACCAGACAAACAAGTAACCGTTGCTGTCCCCTTATGTAGCCTGGTGAGAGGCACATCTGTGTGTCTCACAATGGAATCTCCTATGAGTAATATGTTGGGTTTATTGTTGGGCCTTAGTGGTTGCCTGACAGTGGTGTGTGGACTATGCATGATACGTGGTGTGGAGGTTTGTGGAATTCTCAAGTTTCTTTGGCTCTGAGGTGTTGTTTGTTTGGGTTTTGTATTTGTTGAGGGTCCCCACATATGTGGGTGTGTGTTGTGTAGTTGTGGCTGATGTGTACTGACTGCATAGACTGCAGGGAACCTATGTTACTGCACAATTTATTCTGGTGTTCACCTTCTTCATTTGTCTGGCCAGTGGTTCCCCTTCCCCTTATATGTGTCTCTTTGTCCTTCTGTAGTGCATTCACAGGCTTTGTCCACATTTGTTGCTGTTATGTATTTGTATTTCTGGTGTGAGTGGGGTAGACATCATAACATCACACACAGGGTTATGGACTTCACACTTCTGAGTGTACCTGATCATGGGATCATAGGAGGTTACTAGGCTACTGGCTATGGGGCCCTTACAAGCCTAAGCCAGAGTATATCCCCAGAAAAGAAACCACAATCAGCAGTTGTCAGCCCTTTCAATGAGGGACACAGGTGGCACCCCTGGGACAGAATTATGGTTGCCCATCCACTCATCAAGGTTGCCCTAGTTGTAGAGGGTTAGCAACGTACTTTGTTTGATGTCTATGGAGACTATATTTCAGAGATTGGTCAGCCTCTGGGAGACAAACCTGTTTTCCAGGATGGTTTGTTAATTTCACATATTAGATGTATGACTTTTGATGGGGTACTACATGAGGAGTTAGACATACAGATAAGGAGCATCTGTACTAGAGCAGGGTCTGAGATTGCCTTGTAAGTGAGACACAGGTCACCTTGGACCAGTCTGTATGATACAGAGTAGAGTGATACTGATTTGAACACATAGGACAGCTGTTGGAGGCCATGGGTTATCTTTGTGAGGTATTTCTGTGGCCTTTCCAGTTGGTGCAGGTGTTTGGAGATGTACATACCAAACAGGACATTGTACTCAGTTATTGGCCTAATGATGGAGGAGTACAGAGAGGTAATAACCTAGTCTTTTCTGGATGCTATCCCTTTACTTATGAGATGAACCAAGTAAAAGCCTTTTCTGACCAATGCCGCTACACTTTGGTCAAATGTGAGATTGTTGTCAACTTGAGTACCCAGGTCTCTTAGCACAGGTTGTGTGCTTAGGGTTTGCCACTAATGTGGTAATCAGTAGGGGCTGTGTTTTTGATGAATGGTATGCTAATACATTTTTTTTGGCATTTTTACTTAAGGCCATGACTTTGGCACCAGTCATTTGTTGTTGTGAGACCCTCTTAAACTATGTTAACATCATTTGGGGAGTCAATAACAGCACCCAAGTTACAGTCGTCTACAAACTTGGTCAGCCTTGTCTTTTCCTGGATCTATGAGAAGTAGATAGCAAACAACATGGGTCCCAGGACAGATCCCTAGTGGTACCTGTTTTGACCTTGTGGGTCCTATCAGTGAGCCACTTGGGCACCCACATGATGACATATGGATTTACACCACGTTCTGTTAGCTTTTTGATGATGCCCGAGTGGGGGATTGTGTCAAAGGCTTTGGCCAAGTCAAGGTAAGCTGAGTGTACTGACTTTCCCTCATCCAGTGTCTTGGTGACAGTCTCAAAGAAGTCAACCAGGTTCAACAGGCAAGATCTGCCCCTGACAAATCCGAACTGGGTGGGGTCAAGTTCTTGGAGAGTGCCTGTATCCTTGTTCATGATGTGCATAAAAATACACTCCATGGCCATACAGATCAGACTTGTCAAGCTAATGTGGCAATAGTTTCTAGGGTCAGTAGTGGTACCACCTTTGTGCAAAGGGATAACAATGGCAGTTATCCACTCTGCTAGAATGAGGCCTGTACTTTGGCTATGGGTGAGTAGGTTGCTCAATGACAAGGTTACTTGTTGCTAGAGATGTTGCAGAATACAGCCTGGGATACTATCAGGTCCCATGGCAGCTGTGTTGTTTGACTTGGATAGGGACTTTAACACTTGATCAATGGAGATGTGAGGTGCGAGGTAAGTATAGAAGATGTGGGATGTGCCTTTGGGTGTGGACAGGGGGGTGATGTTTGCACTGAACCTAACTGCTAGCAGGCTGTCTAAGTCAACAGGATCAGTGTAAGTGGCACCATTAAGATGTAATTCAGAACAATCCTGGCCTTAGGCATGGAGGTTTCTGATGTAAATGAAAAAGGCTTTGTGGTTAGCCTTTGTTTCAGACGTTAGTTTCGATTGATAATTGGCTTTGTAGGATTTCACTGGTGATCTAATTTGCTTGTTGAGGCTAAGGAGGGAGTTTTTCCTATTGGGAATTTGTGCCTTTTTACCCTTGGACAACAGTTTCATCCTTTTGTTGTCAAGCCTGTTGCTAGAGGATGTCCACAACATAGGTTTGTGTTTCCTTGAGGAACAGGTTTTAGTTCTGTTGGGTATGGCTGAGTCCATGCAGTTGTGCAGGTTTGTTCAGCATATTTGTCTGCATCCTCTGAGGGGGGCGGTGGTGTATAGATACTGATACCCTCCCTTAGAAGGTTGCGGTCAGTTTGTGAGGTGTAGAGGTCAGAAGAACAGAACCTGTTTAGCAGGTTGTCCATCATTGCACCCCTGCATCTGCTGTGTCCCTCAGACAGTTTGTGTTGCAATGTTATTATAAGGCTACACATCAGCCATAGCTGTCAAACCAACACAGATTGACATTTGGACAGGCCCATATATAACAGTCAGACACAGGCCTACACATGGGGACAGGGGGTTAATATTGCTCTGTCAAACGTAGACAGTTTGGAGAACGGTTTGGTATTAGCTTACTTTTTCTTATGGGTATGATGTCTGCTTCTCCACTGTCTGCCATTGATGTTTTCACATCAGCCTTTATTGTTTTGCAAGTAGTTTGGCAGGCAAATGCAATGCTATGACAATCAGAACAGATATACGAGGAATACTTGGGGTCCTTCTGTGACACCCTGTCATTCCAGGGGTAAGGCTGGTGCTCAGTGTCTTATTGTCAGTTCTGACCCAGTAAGGTGGCAGACATTTATGGATAAAATTACCAAAACCAGTGAAAATTAAAATAAGGTTTAATCTGCTCACAAACTCACCTAGCACCCTGTGAACTAGAATCACAGCAATGTACCACTACAACAAATCAACTTTATATGTAAGTCAAGGCAGCAGAACTGTGACTTGATCATCTCAAAAACACACTCTATGATGTTTCTAGTTTGGACGTGTGCCTCATATGGTGTTCTTCAGTGTATGTGTGTGTGTGTGTGTGTGTGTGTGTGTGTGTGTGTGTGTGTGTGTGTGTGTGTGTGTGTGTGTGTGTGTGCATTTCTGATGAGTGTCATCATCCAGGGTTCCAGTGCGTAGCCAGCATCACCCACGAGATGGCCTTATGGGATGTCCCCCTTGGCAAATACCTGGTACAGCTGTGAGGCATGCCAGATGTGGGAGTCGTGATAACTGCCAGGGCTGCCAGTACACACATAGATGATAATGCCCTGGGCATTGCACACAACCTGGCAGTGGATGGAGTGATAGCCCTTGTGGTTGACGTAGACTCTACCCTCTTCACCGGGTGGTGCTTTGATGTGGACATGGGTGGAGTCTATGGCACCCAGTACCTCTGGGTAGTTTGCTATATGGTGGAAGAAATGCATATTGCTGATCTTCTCCTCAGGTGTGCTGGGGAAATAAATGTGCTCACTGGCATGTCTTAGCATGACATCCAGGAACTGGTGGAGTACCCAGGATGCAAATGCCTGTGAGACCCCCCCCCATGATGTCCCCAGTAGGTCTTTGGAAAGTACCTGTAGTTAATATTCTTAAGGCTACACATACCTTTGTTTCCACTGGGGATGGGTTCCCCTCTATTGGCTCTGGGTCTGAGGTGAGGGCAGCAGAGCTCGGTGAGTTGCTGAAGTATGTCCCTGTCCACCCTGTAGCGCTCTACTATCTCCAGCTCATGTAGCCCCTAAAAGGTTACCCTGGGTCTGAACACTCTTCTCCTCCTCAGTCTGGGCAGTTGTCAGCATCATCATCATCACCATCCTCAGTTTGTAGCACATAGAGATGTAGCAAAGCAGCAGCAGCCCCTATCATTTTGTCAGTTAAAATTCCCAAGTGTGTACTCCAATGGTGCTGAGTATGTGGGAAAATCAGATTGAAGGGTAATTGCATACTGTATACTGGTGTGCTGCAGATGCTGCCTGTGTGATTGGCTGACTATGATACAGTCCACCAACCAGCTACATTATTGAGGGGTTTGAATGGGCCACTTTGAGTGGCAGAAGTCTTATTAGTCATTTATAGTTGATTGCCTTTTGTCTGCTATTTCCTTATATTTTATGTTTTTTCACATTTCCTCCAGTTTTAGGACTTTAAAAGTGTTGCAGCTAGTGTGAAAATTGCTGAGTAGAAAAGGTCCTCCATCAACATGAACACGCTCAGCATTTCTAAAACCAGCTAAGCATAGCTAAGCAGCCTCAGACACACCCTCTTGCTTAGCTGTGCTTAGCTGGTTTCAGAAATGCTGAGCAGTGCTTAATGGTGCACAAATCTGCTTAACCGGGCTGAATGCTGCTTAGAATTAAACTTCTTAGCAATGTTCAAACTGGCTAAGCAGAGATAAGCACTGCTAAGCATTGCTCACTTTTCATTTACAAAAATTAATGAATTGGACATTAATTACTCATTACTGACATATTAAGTGCATATATTTTACTTTACATGACGTCCCCCTATGTGCTTTGATTGCATTATCTTGGAGTGTGACTATACTGTAAAGGACACTTGTGTTTACATGGGGAATTTCACATCATATATCCACTGACACTGGAATTTTGGACCAACTGCACTACACTGGTTAACAAATATCAATTACTACATCATTAAAAATAAAAAAAAATAATTTAATAATGTTTCCCCGTGTAAAAGCTGAATTACTTGTTGTGGTATTTGAACCATGTATCTACTGAACACAAAGCCAGAACTCTAACCACTGAGCTAACTCACCAGTAAAGATTTTAGCTATACAGTTCTATATAGCTCTTCATACTGTTTTAAGCACTGCTGAGCCAACCCATTCAGCTACGCTTAAACTTCAAATACAGTGGGAAAAAACATACAACCATTTTAAATTTATATATATCACTATATCAAATATTATCATGTCAGTTGCAGGCCACATCCATGCTAATGCAAAACCTGTCATTCTATCAACTTTCTAGGTTTGTAAGGGCAATATTTAAAACTGTCCCTATTTCTGACATTTTGGCCCACTTTTTGTATTGCATTTGTCCAGACTTCTTGCTCTAATACACCTTCTTCCTCCTAACTTTAGTTTTCCTACTGACATTCTTACAGATTTAAATACTGACAGGGATTCATAAAAGTTACAACAAAGTATAAACTACATCTACACTTAGTGTGATCCTTCTGAGTGACTAGAAAAAAATGTGATAAGAATGTTAAGAATGTTTTTGAATACATACTGTGTATGGTTAGTGTAGGCTTTATTGAATCTTGCACTACATTTATTTCCAGGCCACCAAACTGAAAAGAAGACTCTTTATATTTGGGTATTTGAGGCAAACCAAACGCTTATCTGCCTCTTTTTTTTCATATTTGTTACAGCGGCACAGTGGTGCAGTGGTTAGCATTGTTGGCTAAGAGCAAGAAGTTCTCCAGTTTGATTCTTGGCTGGGGTGCCTTCTGTGTGGAGTTGGCACATCCTTCCTGCATTTGTGTGGGTTTCCTCCAGGTGCTCTGATTTCCTTCCACATTTCAAAGGCATGCATCTGGGCCTCCTCTGAAAATGAGCTCTGTCCCAGTCAAGCCTTCCTAGTAAATAACATGTGCCTGGTACACACATCCTGTGTGCTCTTTCAGTCAGTATGTCTCTTTGTGGGGTTTATCTATTTGTATTTCTAGACTGAGAAGGACCGACTGGGTTAAATGCTCCTTTTCAGCAAAAACCCAGGGAGAAAACCTCCACAAAAAGAAACAATATGCAATGCAATGCATTACATACACATTCTGAGTGCATACATTTAGTAAAGTAATATTTTCTTTAATAAATAATAAACTAATAGCATTTACACTAAAAAAACAAATTCATGATCACAGTCTACTAAATCGTATACACAGAATGCCAGAACTATTTATTGTGATAGCAGTGAGATCACACGTAGTCTTTCTAAGGTACTGATTTTTTTAATTGTGCTACAATGGGTTCCTATCATGTAGTCAAACTTTTACAAGTTCGAGCCACATATGGTCGAGGCTGTAAGTTCGAATTTGTAAAAGTTTGAGTGTTTGAATGGAAATCTCCATAAGTGGAGGTTTCGATTCAGTTCAATGTGGTGCAGTCTCGGAGTGGTTATATTTAAGTAGCAGGGTTGTGGGGGGTACAGGGGGGCTTGCCCCCCTGCTTACAACAATTTATTTTGTTGTTTGTTGTTTTTTATTTTTTTTCCATAGTCATAGTTCTGTAACTTTGAACATAATGGTTCGACCATTAGGTGTTCAGAGTTATGGAACTTTGACTATGTGATACAGACCCGTGCTACTGGTGCTTCTTGAAGCAGACATAAAACTCCCAGTTTTCACTTAGGAAACTTTGCTTTTGTCTTGCCCAAGGACATCCTCTACAAATCTTTTAGCCATGTGTTTGTCCCTGTACACTGATGCAATACCCTACATGCATGCCAAAATCTATTTTGCTGCCTTTTTATATCTGTGTATTTATTTTCCCATGAAACTGCACAGCATTTATAATATTTGTTTCATCACAAAGGTATTCCTAATTTTTCTGTCACTTCAAATGCAAGCAAACCCTGCTAGAAAGTAACATTATTGTATTGGATATTCAAAGTATCATTTAGTATTCATTTTACATAAATAATAAAGAGAAAAAAATGCATATTTTTCAGAAGATTTACCTCAGAAAATTATGAAGAAAACTCCAAGTGTGTAAATGTACTAACCCTACATAATCAATTATGCCTTGAGTGACAAATGCATGTAAACATTTTAAAAATACATTTATAGATGAAGGGAACCAAACAATGAATAACAAAGTGGTAATGATGTAAACATCTTGTAAATCTTGTAGGGAAAGAAAAACACTGCACAATATTTTATGCATAACAAGCCCCCCCCCCCTCCATTTCCAGATATTCCATCCATCTAATTTTTTTCTGAGTTTTTAGTTTGTTTTTATATTTTGTAATCATTTTAACAAAGTATTGTAATTACACAGAGTACTTATTACAAAAGGTTTTATGTGGTATGTAGTGTTTTAAGAATATGCTGTTATGATATTTTTCTACTGTGATTCTGGGATAATTTCATTTTCTGTGTTTTTGGTAGATTTGTGATATTGTTGCAGTACTATTGTAAGGGTTAGATCTACATAATTCAAGAGAAGGATATTATTGGAAAAAATCATTTGAGAGATTAATTTATGAACTAATGATATAGAAACTAAAACCTGACCCAGATACTTACCCGAATGGATTCTGGGAAGGAAGGTCATGTTTGGTAAATCTAATATTTTTTTTTATCAAAATATTTGGGAAGCAGTGAATATGGGGCTTTCAATGGATGTTATCTACTTGGACCTCACTTAGGCATTTGATTCAGTGCTTCACAGTGAGATTAGAAAGATAATGTGTAAAAATAATACTAATGGTATACTACTAACTAGGTTTCTAACTGGCTTGCTAGTAGAACATTTAGAGTTAAAACAGAATATGCTACATCTAGATACACACATTTCAGTATGGGTGTACCAGAACGGTAAGGTCTAAGACCAATTTTGTTTAAATTATTCATGTTAGACTTTCCAATAGATACTGGAACATGGATTTGCAAATTTCCTGATGATACAAAAATTGGAACAACTCTGTGCTTAATAAAGGATCAAACTAAGCTACAACGATTTGTGGTTGTCATATACTTAGAGTCAATGAAGAAGTTAGTGGACTTTAATGTCAGGAAAACAAAAATATTGCACTTTCACAAAACAAATCCCTATTACTTATATGTCATAAATAACATTGTAGTTCAAAGTGAGGAGAAGATTAAAGATTTGGGTAGTATTGTAGTGGGGGACACTGGCATGGGGATAATGCACAAGTGGCAGGCAGAAAGTACTACATCATTATAAAAGATAGCTTATGAAACATAAAAGGTAGGGAAGAAATGTTTTAATGTCAACAAGGCTGTAAAAAGACCTACAACTAAATACAGTGAAATTGCCTGTTTATAATCACTCTCATTACTGGAACTTAGAAAGGATCCAAAGATATTTTACAAGACAAATAATTGGAGTTAAACAACTTTGTTAGAGGAACAGTCTAAAGGTGTTGTCATTGTATTCTGTTATCTATAGACTACTAAAATGGCATTTAATTCTGATCTGTAAATGTGTGGATGATGGCACCATTGCAGTAACACTAGGAAATGAATTTAGGGTCATGTTATGGAAACCAGAGACAACTGTTCATTTGTGAGCTATCCTTCTTTTAACAGTACTATAGGGACAAGATCATTTCATGGAAGAACTGGAAAACTGTAGTATAGTTTATGAATATATATCAGAAAAGCTGGAAGAGTAGAGGCATTTAGAGGTTCATTAGACCAATGGTTTGACGAATGTGTACACTGTATTATTCTCAGCAAACTCTGATAAAGCCTTCTACTAGGCTCAGAGTTTAAATTTAGGACCATGAAATAATTAAACGCCGAACATAATGTAGGTTTCTTGTTTAATGTTTTGCTTCAGTTAATTTAATTTTGTGCAGTGTAGTTTTTTTCTGATTTGAAACTGCCATTATTTTCCAATTGGCTAGTTACAGATTGTGTTTTATTTTTTTTTTACACTTTTATTTTTACAACAATTATGGACCAGATGGCTGAAAGCATGTATTTTTTTTTAGTGTGAATGGAGGCTGAGTTACAGTGAGTGATGAAGTGGGTGGAGTGATGACACCTACCTGATGTAGGTCAGATGGCCATGCAATTATAAATGCAGGGATGTATAACAAGTACCCAGATAAGTCAGAATCATCCAGTCATCTTTCTGTCAGGTCATTTCCCTATAACATGGATCTACTACAAGTGCCACATGCTATTTGCTTGCAGAGCTAGTACATGTGGTCATTTGCAAAAAAAGACAAGTGCTCAGACTCCCACTAATTCAATCTCTTATAACTACTTATGCCTCCTACTATAGGATAGGTCCTATGTAAGCAATAATGCCCAACAGAATATGTGTTATTGTGGAAATAACATTTGCCTAGGTGTGTTTTGATGCACAATGCTGCATGCGGAGGTCCTCTTCACTCTTGGAAAGGCTTTATTTCCACAACACTTACCCTGGAGGGCATTATTGCACTTACAGAAAGGTCTGTCTATAAAATTGTTGTGTTTTCATTATTTATGTATTTTGTATTACTATATTATTTTTATATACCTCTGTCTGAATGTTTCAAAGTTGCTGCAGTATATGTAAATGGTGTTGGAGAAGCATTTTACATCCAAAATATTTAATTTTAAAAAATATCTAGATATTTACTTTATTTTTTGGTCCCTTACTCCTAAAATGTGTGGTTTGTTGTCAGTCATTGGGACTGAAGTCACTAAATAATGATATACAATTGAGTTTCAGACTTTAATTCCTTCAGAAAATCCATGTTAACACAAATCGTGTTATTTAAGCTACTTTGTAATTTTATAAGAAAAACATTTAAAATCTGTTCCTATTTTTGAGCCTTTGTTCCCCCTTTATTTCAAGCTTTATCCAGATTTTTTGAGCTAAGAGGTCCATAGGTATGCAAAACTGTTTAATGCTGCTGCCACTGGTCCATCAGTCTTACCCACTCTCTCTCTCTGTCTCTCTCTCTCACACACACACACACACACACACACACACACACACACACACACACACACACACACACGCACACTTACACTTCAAAAATGCATGCTAACACAAATCCTATTACTCAAGCAACTTTGTGATTTTTATAACAGCAATATTTAAAGTATGTCCTGTTCTTTATTTTAGGCTTTATCCAGATATCTTCAGCTAAAAGGTCAAGAGGTACACAAACCTCTTTACTGCTGCTGCTGCCGGTGCTCGATCACCTCCACTCTTCTCTCTGTCACTCACACACACTTTATTTTCATGCATGCAATCATGCATACACACACACACACACACACACACACACACACACACACACACACACACACACACAGAAAGAAACATAACCATGCATACATACGCACACACACACACACACACACACACACACACACACACACACACACACACACACACACACACACACACACACACACACACACACACACACACACACACACACACACACACACACACACACACACACACACACACACACACACACACACACACACACACACACACACACACACACAGAAACATAAACACACACATACTTTTTTCAGTTTCATTTAGTTTTTACACCCACTAAACATCAGAAGCGCTGCTTAGAGAGTATAAAATAATGGTAGCCATTAGGTTGTTTTCAGTCTGAGCTCCATGGCAGCTTGATATGCTACTGTGAAGTGGCAGATTTATTTTTCAGTGAGCATTAACTGTAGATTAACACCCTGCTGGAAAACATTTGTTCTCCAATCAAGGCACCGATATACAGGTTACCCATTCTCTAAAAAACTGTATAGATCTACAAGAACCCTATCTCTAACTCTAAAACTCCCTCCCTCACTCACTATTTCCTAACTGAAAACTCCCTTCCTGCCCCCCAAACCTAAAATCCCTCTCCCACTCCCTAATCCTAATACTACTGTCACACTCACTAACCCTACAATCCCCTTCTGTCCTCTGAACCTAGAACTCTCTTCCTGACTGGTGCCCTAATCTACACTCCTACTCAGTCTCTATCCCTCACCACAGCTCGTACCTCACTCTGTGCTGGGGGAAGCTGTGGCAGCAGTTAGCCTGACCTTGTATTTGAGTTCAAGAGCAAAAACAGCAGCTGACATGAGCTACAAGACCCTGGCTTTCAGACAGTAATCTTCGAGCATGTGGGACTCCAGTGCTTGTAGCAAACCCTCTAACATTCATTCATGATGTCAAAGTACCGAGTACCTCAGCTAGCAAAATCATGGAAGACTCTAATGAGGAAAAAGGTCACCAAAAGACACAAAAACTACAAAACATGAAAGAATTAAATGCAAAAAATTAAAAAAACATTGTGAAATGGTGTCATTCCTATTCAGGAATTAATGTCTATAACAGTACAATTAAGATGAATTTGGACTACTTTTGGCTATTGTTGAAATTACTCAATTCAAGGACCACAGTTTACTAAGATACAGAATATTATTATGAGTACCCTATCTTCTAAAACTAACTGCTGACTTCTACCAAGTCTTAGGAAAAAAAAAATCCAGTCATGCAGTAAATTACTCAGCAATCACACAGCGGAGGAAAAACAAAGCTTTATTTTCATGGAAGTGTCTGAGTTATGGATAAAAAAGTTATTCCTTGCTGGCATGAGTGTTTTATCCCAAGGAACTCACCCCTTGGATGACACCTGGCCAAGTGCTAATACACCTCTCTGTAACTCACCCTTCAAGACATTTTTCCTAAATTATCAATATTTCGGCACAGATACAATTAGTGTCATTTTGTGGGATAAGTAACTTAATAAGGAGATAGACAGAGTGGCAGATAGATACCATAAGAAATGGAATGAGAGAAAGCAAGGAAAGGTGAATGGCACAAAACCAGAAGAATAAAATGTGAGATAGCAAGGAAAAGTAAATATCACAAGAATATTTTTTTGATAGAGTGGTACAAATAAACTAATTTAAATGAAGGAAAGAAATATCTTTTAAAAAACATATTATAAGAGCAAAATGAAGTAAATTTGTTAAAAATGATTCTGAAATAGTTAACAAATCTATGTAAGTGTGGTGAAGCATATTTTATGTCGCACTAATTTTAGTGGAGTGGATTATATTTGCCAGTTGCCTGACAACTTGGAGTTAAAAGATCTTTATGTTTGCCCCTGTCTCTAAAAATCCCTGGACTTAGATTAAATATGTAGGTGGGATGTGTGCTTACAGCTCCCACAATGAGAACTCTCACAGTTTGCTCTGAAATACAGTTCGGTGAATAGCACCAGAGTTGCATTAAATAACTACAAAACATTTTCTCAAGGCCTTTGTTAATACTACAGCAGGTGATTGTATATTAACATGATCAGGGGCAGGTTTACTAATATATTACTCACATGATATTGGTTTTATAAACATAACTGAGCTAAAACATTACACACCATCATAATATTCCTTTAAAATCTCATAACTGGCCAAGAAGACCCTTTTCAGCCAAGACCCATGCAACAAGGCAAGGGCAAACATAATATTCATCTAAGGACAGTTTTTTTTATCCATTTAAGCAACGTGTTATGGAAAGTTGGAGGATGTGCCTTATCAGGAGAAAACTTGCACCCAGTCAAGGAGCCAACATGCAAACTCTACACGGTTAGTGAAAATGAGGACTGAAGTCTGGACCTTGGAACGGTGAGGCACACAGACATTACTACTGGGTCTTTGAGCTAGTAGCTACACAAAATGTTTAACATGAAGGTTTTAGCTTGACAAAAGAAGAGGAGACTAAATTTTGTTAATTTCCTGTACAAAAACAAAGTAATATAATATCCATTTGCAGAACTAAAGCATCAGTCTTCATATTTCATTCTTATGAATGAGAACTGAAGAGGCCACCCCACATACACAATATTTTGGGCAGACTCTGTACAATAGCAAACAAAGTGCAGCCCAACAGGTGTTAATACTGAACAGAAAAAGATGAACCCTATGAATATTCATAATGCCTATTACAGTTCATTAGCATTATTATCCTCACCATTTGAATACCATTTACTTTAACAATTAATAAGCTCACAATCAGGCAGTAACACCCCTTTGTGAATAACAAGGAGGCTCAGTGTCTCATTATAACTTCAAAATGCTAAGGCACCCTCAGAGCTCATTTAATTGCTCTCTTTTGGGAGAACAGTTTAGAAGAGCACAAGTTCTGTTTCTGCTGCCTTTGGCAAAGAATAAAAATCATACTTATGCCCCTTGTTTTAAGCTTAATAAGATGAGAGAATAAAGAATATCCAAAAGAAATTAAAACTATGCATATCATAGCAATGGAATCTTATTTAGCATAATAAGTAATCTAGCTTTAAAAGAAGGGAATTGACGCGGGTGACCATTATTAAAAAAAGGAAAAATGGTCTGTCATTCTGTCCTTCTTCCTTTCAATTCCTGCTGCCCCCTCTGTTCTTATAAGATTATTTTTTCAGACTTTTGATAAAAATGCAAGCCATATCAGAGAGAGATTAATGTTTCTGTATTCAGACAGCAATTATGTACATGACTTAGCAAAATTATAAATTACATGAAGAAGAAGGAAGATATTTACACAGTTTGTAACTTCCACTGTGTTTTGCAAGTACAGCTGAGAATTATGCTGTGCAGGTTTTAGCTTACTCGTGCAAATTTCTGATCAACCTGCAATGCCAGGTGACTTGTTTTTCCTAAAAATATTTAGAAAATGCAATTTAATGGTTTTATTAACAACCTATTTTTGTCCCAAATTCTGTAGCTTAATCACATTCTAGGAGTACAACTACCTCCTGAACAACTTTGTTTAAATCGTCTTGTTTACATTTACAAATATGAAGGACAAGTGTCTTCTCAAAAAGGTTCTTTTTCTCTTTTTTGAAGTATATTGCGTTGCCCAAAGTTTACATCTGTCTGCATCTATACCCACATGCGCACACACACACACACACACATGTGCACACACACACACACTCACATATATATATATATATATATATATAAAATAGTCTATCAGAAGTTCTAGACTCTAAAATGCAAGTCTTGAAATTTAAAATAATTACATGCAAGCCTCAGACCATAACAGTGAAGTGCAAAAGGTGGTGCTACACAAAAAATTATTTTTCTTCTTGTTTTTGTGGTGTGGAAAGTCTCCCAGCATCAACCCCCTACCAATATCAGGTACTGCACTCATCACAGTCCTACTACATTTATATACTAACTCTGAGAATGCTGCTTATTGTAGATGAGGGGGTACTTTGAATATCATCAATTTTATTTGTCTGACATCATCGTCAATTGTTGCAGTGCAGAGGATCACATGTATATCCCTCAAACAATGGGACAATATATATATATATATATATATATATATATATATATATATGTGTGTGTGTGTGTGTGTGTGTGCGTGCACTCTCGCACAATGCTCTAAAATTGCAAGCAGTAGAAACATTTGAGTTTTCATAAAAACTGTTTATTCACCCGAACATAAAAAACAGGCTACTTTACCATAAAAAGTAACCAAAATGCTGTGACAGGTCGTAAAACAAACAGGAAGTGGGACTGAGTTTTTACTACAAGAAACAGTGCATCTCATTATGCACCTCGACAGCAATCTTCAGTAAAAATCCAATCACAGTATTTCAGGGCTGACAATGTCAAATGCAACCCTTTACTAAATAATATTAGAAAAGTTTTTACTAATAACACACTACAGAAACAGTTCAAAACCTCTTTTCACCAGGACTTTCACTCATGAAAAAAATAAGTATTTCTTTCCATAAACCTTCCGGATAAGTAATTCAAAGTTACAAGCCTCTGCTCATAATGGGCTCTGTCCAGTCGACTTTCTGGGTCAACAAAGAAAAATAAATACATACATGCATACATACATACATACATACATATAAACATACATACACAAATTAATAAAGTCCTTTACTGACAACTCTCCTGTGGAACTCTGGGTTTAAGCTACCAGGACGTTCACTGACAACACTGATCTTGAACAAGGACTCCCATCTTGAAGATGAATGCTCTGAATACACTTAAAACTTAACTGATTTAATTTGAGGCACAGATTGACTGAGACCCCCCCCCCCCCCGTCTCCCTCTTTGTCTTGAGAGGTAGAAGAATCTACCTCCTCCCCCACTAAGGGAATCACAAGAATTTCCATGCAGTCTACCTTTACTGCAGGTATGTATTGTACATTTGCAGGGTTCCTCTATTTCTTTAGATTTGTCTATACTTTGGTCTTCTCAGGACCTTTTAATACACAAGGTCTCATTTAATCCCTTTATAAATATCTAGGCTGATGGGGGTGTCTGTATCCTACAAACTATTGAATTGTCTCATCTGTACCTAAAATAAGGCCTGTATTTAGCATTATCCTCCCTTTCCAGATGTCCTTAAAATGGAAAAAAACTTTCCAGTCATTACATCATGAGCGAACTAAGATACCATGGCTACTAGATGCAGAACTTTCTCAGACTGGGTTTGCACCTCCACATGGATAGCTTAGTAACATCTCTTTCTAGATGAAAACAAACATTCTCAAAGGACTTCAGTGAGTGACATTTCCTCTTACAAATATACCATGTTTTCACTGAGGTAATCATGTTACCATGCTCTATCAGCCCCTGCATTTCTTGCACATCTAAATTTATCAAGCACTTCATCAGTTTTGCAGTAGAGCAATAACAGAATGGGGTCTCAGATAACCTGGTCATGCTTTACTTTCATTACATAGCCGCTATATACCCCAGGTCTTAAGCTGTCTGTTTGGCAGCATATAATGTATTTTCTCCGCTATAGTATTTAACTTTATGTCTTCATTTGCCACACTGAAAGCATATAAAAGAAGACATGATCCCTTTCAGTCTATTTACATCTGTATCAGCTATTATTTAAAATACATTATTGTAGTACAATATTCTTTCTGATTACATTATAAAGCTTTAAGTATTTTGTAGTTTGAGTTGACAATTTCAACTCTTAAAATCTGCCAGTTATCTCTTGAACATGTCTACCACAAGTGCTTCCAACATTAAGTCCTTCTGGGTATACCTAAATGTACAATGTTTTAATTCAAATAGCTGTGCACTTACTGTTTTGCTCTTAGAAAAAGTCCTTTTCTGAAAAATGAAAGGGCTTAAGTATTGGGGTTGATCCGTGACAGCAATCGTTTCCTTACATTATCAAAGTCACTATAGTCCATATTGGGTATGACCGTGTAAGTACAGAAGGGCTCTCATTTGAAATTAGATGTCCAAATTTGGAATATTCTCTCAATCACTACTAAAACATGCTTCAAGGACATCACTGTTATTGAGAGGCTAAGGTTAGTAAATGCAGTTTTAGTTTCCAGCAGCATCTACCATATGTTAAATAAAACAGTGAGTTTTATTCAGCTGAACATCAAAATGGATTACTTTTCTATAAGTAAGTACCAGCATGCAGTGACAGCTGGAAAATCAAGCAGTAAAGCCAGTACTGTAGTTATTTACTTCATGCAACAGCTTAGTTCATTGGCGATCTTGAATTAAGTATTTCAGGGCTGATAGTCTAAAAAATACTTCTTAAATGAACAATACTGAAAGTTTTTACTGTATGTGTTATTTCATTTTTAAAGAAAGCTGATCTCTATATTACACTTGTTTTTGATTTGATTGACAGTTTTTTCCAAAGATTTCAAAGGGTCAGCTGTCTAATAAATAGGGTTGTTTTAGTTTCTCTGTTTTTTTATGAATGTTGTGTCCTGTGAATTTAATGCAATTGTAGATAACATATTTTTAAATATTTTTTATTTGTATCAGTTGTTTTTCTTTCATTTTGTGATGTAGTCAGGATTATGTTAAGATGTGCTAGTTTTACAGTGTTGTTATTTTAGTTTATCAGGCCCACTTTACTGAGTTGGCTAAAATGTTCTGCATTTTATACTTATTCTTTAAGTTTATTTTTTTTTATTTTATTATGAATTCATTTCTCTGAGCTGATTTAAACCAGAAGTGCTATTTTGGAAGGTACTGTATGTCCATCTTGTGTGTAGGGTTAATTGTGGAAATTTTTAAATGAGCTACATTCTTGTTGACATAGATCAGGCAGTGATAAATGCATGATGGGATGATGCATATACATTATTTTGAAAGTGATATAAATATGTACACAAGTATCAGATAACATTATTATAACTATACCTTTTATTAGTGTCCACTCTTAGAATACAGAAATACCTACATATATTTTATATCTATACCAATATTTATATATATATATATATATATATATATATATATATATATATGGGTCTAGGACATTTCACTAAATGCACATTTCACTGAAACTCAAATGACTGAACACAAACCACTGAAAGCACAATTCATTGAAAACTCAATTCACTGAAACACATTTCACTGAAAGTTATATATGGCCTTTTCCCCACTGTAGTGCGACCCTGGAGTTAGTATATATAGTAAGGGGGGTGTGGGGGGCACCCCCCCACATCGGGGGGTGTGGAGGGCATAGCCCCCCACATATTTTAAGTATATATTATGTTCAGAAAAGAGTAATATATTGAAATTGCAAGTACCCATGTATATAGTTCAAAATATTTAAATATGTGGGGGGCTACGCCCCGCCATAACCCTCCAATGTGGGTGGCTCAACTTTCGAGAATACGTCAGTCACAAAAGTTGTATTACGATAAGACCAGTAAATCCCTTATACCATTACTACAAGAAGAAGTTGTGAGAATGAAAACATCTAAAGGATAACAACTGAGTGGGAATCGTGAAGAACATTTGTGAGAAATAGAGATCTTACATCATACAATTGGAAGGAATGTATTTCAGATGGGATCAAAGACATGTGTTACCTGTCTCCAAACTAGTGATGCAGATTGCCTGTGTGATGACTCAAATTCGCAAAGTGACTCTACACCTGTGTGAATTCAAAAGGAAAGTGTGCGTCTTTTAAATAATTTTGATGCAATTCCTGATGTTCCAGTTGTGAAAGAATCCTCAGGTACTGTCCCTGTTGCTAAACCCAGTCAAAGTTTCTATGCTACCACATAGTATTTCCAGACTGAATTCAAAATACACAGTGACTTGGACTTAAACTCTGTTTTGTTTTTTTATATTTTGATATATTGTTTAGCTCTCAAAATGTCTTGGTTCTCCTATTTACATGTCAAACAAAATTAAAGAGGGAGGATGTAGATCAGTGTGTATATTGTACCTAGTCAGACACTGTAGTCAGAGAGCATGTGGTTATAAGTTACTGAGCACGTGCAAGATCAGTGCCATTTTGTATAGTCACTCAGTGCGAGTGCAAGGTTGAAAGGAGATGCACATGTGAGTGTGTTAGAAATAATGAATGAGTCAGTAAGCTTATGAAGTTTGAAGTATATGTTCCAGTTACAGCTCCTGATGTGCTCATGTACAATAAAAAACTTGAACCCATCCAGTGCCTCAGAGTCTCATTTGAATACGCGAGACATGCAACACGATTCACACAGTTTGGGATGAAAGACTGAGAAAGCATGACCTGTGCAGTGAAGCCTAGTTTGGGGGATTTGGAGCAGAGGGCATCAGTGGTTAAGATTTCGAAGGTTGTACAGTGGTGCATCTCTGAATAGTTTGGAGGCTAGTGGGGAAAGGTGTCACTCTTAAATAGTTGAGAGGCAAGTAGAAAGTCAGCACATTGTTTTACATATAGCCAGTTAGCTTTTTCCAATGGTGTTGCAAAGGGTGTTGATTTCTTGGGGAGTGTGATGAATCTGCATATGGTGTTAGGATGGACTAATAGGTGGTTACATTCATTGCAGAGGCCACAGCAATTAGATGAAGACAATATTCTAACTGACTAGTAAGATACTTTTACATATGGTGTTTCTATAGGGTCTGGATAGAAAAGGGAATATCCTATTAACCTAGAGTAGGAAAGAGTTTATTTATTTATTTTTTGCATGTGTAGTCCAGATGAAGTTGAAAATTTAGAAAAGGGTCCAACCAAATCCTTAGGTATTTGAATGAAGTGATATTTTCAATAGTCTTAAGATAATAGAGATTTTTTAAAGGCCTGTAGATAGAAGTGAGTGTTTGCCTCCTGTCAAAATACACTGTTTTTGCTTTAGAGGAATTTAACAGTAATTGTTTTTCACTGACTCACTGAATAAGAGCATGCAAATCAGCCTGGACTTTGAGGTCAAATGATAAGACAGACAGGTCTGAGTGGAATCGGGCCATGCTATCAGCATAAAGCAGGACAGGAAGCTGGGGCAAGTCAAAATGAAGTTTGTTAATGTAGGTAGAAGAGATGAGAGGTGTCAGAATAGCTCCTTCGGGGACACCTTTCTACAGAGGGACTGATGTAGAAGTTGATGAATTGAAATTAACTGAGAAGTGATGGTTAGAAAGACAGTTTTTCAACCAGGGCAGATTGTCATCACTAACGATTATTTCAGTGAGATGGTCGAGGACAAATGAGTGATCAATAACATCGGAGGCTCTGGTGAGGTCAATAAAATGACTCTGATAATTAGACCTTTGTCCATGCCAAATATATATATATATAGTCGCTGAGCATCCAGACAGCTGTGGATATACTGCAAACATACAAAAGTCATGTTGCTTTTGATAGATGAGGTGGCATTGGTTGATGTAAATGTGTCTTGCTGCCTTCTCCAACTGTTATACTGAATGAATGTACTGAGCTGATGTTTTACTTTTTTTGATAGATTTATCAGCCTGCCATAAATGGTCTTCGTCTCCTCTCATATTTTCCATAGTGCTTTATAAAATGTGAAAATCTTTCTAATATGGCATCATGAGTCATTTCAGAAGTTGTAGCCACAGGATATGATCGTTTCACCAGAAATATTTGAATTTATACATATGTAAGTAGATACTCTTTCATCATGAATGCATACAACCTACACTTTTTGACTGTTACTCATGTTCCTGACTTACTAGGGATGCTTGACAAAGATACTAATGATTCCATTGTCAAGCAGAGATTGAAC
Source organism: Protopterus annectens (assembly GCF_019279795.1). Classification (NCBI taxonomy): domain Eukaryota; kingdom Metazoa; phylum Chordata; order Ceratodontiformes; family Protopteridae; genus Protopterus; species Protopterus annectens. The sequence continues at coordinate 613,866,483 of NC_056739.1, forward strand.
TTTGTTTCCCATTAAAACTACAGTGTATTTCACCAGGTTACTTGTAACACAGTAGCATAACTCTGACACAGTCATTCTACCTGTAGTCTTGTCATATTCCATAGGAACAATTTCATTGGTAGCATTCATTTAAATTTTCAGATTTCTACTACAAAATTCTCTTCAGTATTCATAGAACGTTTCAATTGAAATCCCTGCATTTGAAACAGATTAATACAATTATTCCTTTTTTGACAGATTTCTTACTGTAATTTTGGACCTAGAAGTAGAGAATTCACTTTTAAATGTTGCATTAACTAATAAACATTCATTTAAAGTTACTAGTTTATCAGAGTTCTTATATTTTTTCTTATATTGCTAAACAAAGCTTAAGTTAAACTTCTATCAGTTTCAATTTACTGTTGTTGGTTTCTATCCATAGATTTAAAGTATGTTTAAATTATGCATTTGCAGTTTTACCAGTTTGTTAGCATTAAACCTATAGTTATACAATTTTCCTGCTTGTACTTCAAAGGCTACTCCTGTTTCCATTAAAAGTTTCTTTTTAAGTTTGCCACAATCCATGAAATTAGATAAACCCATGTCTGTATATGGTTTTACTGTCTCTTCTATCAGCTGGTGTGGCAAGATTTGTGCCTACTCTCCTCTTTCTCAAATGTCTATGGTGGCACACCAGTCAGAGTTACCATGTGGGATTACAGGTCATTCTCCTTGGTTATTTGTTTATGTATTTATTCGCTCATTCATTTATGGCAGCCCCATTCCTAGCCAGCACAGTCAACTACTGCAAGTTGCACCAGCTTCTGTTCAGGTTCTGCTTTTGACTCAAAGAGCATTTTTGGAAAATATTCCATTAATGGGATGTCAGGAAATAACAGAAGGAGAAAACAAATACAGTAGCTGAAACACCTCAGGGTAACACTGACAACAGTTCTAAAAGGAATTAGTATCCCAAAATATAATGCACCTCCCACCAGAGGTACTGCATAGAATGGTATGTGGTAGATCCTTGTCAAACATCCTACATTCTCCATCAGTCTAAGTGCAGGGAACCAGTGAGAGAATAGTTTATATAAAACTCAAGTCTGTTCAGCAATCCACATAAATAATCAAAATATGTGCCCACTTACATTTTCAAATAAAAAATAAAAAGTAGTGCTTTTGTATAATTTCCACAATCTGGCCTACACAGCACCTCCAAGAAACGAGTTGTCTTTTTAGAGGTTCCACACTGTAGATCTGAATGAACCAGGCTCTTATTCCTATTCTACATTCAAGGTGATTCCTTCGGGTATCCTCTGCTGTCACACTCCTTATCTTCACAGTCTTTTAGATGAGCACCTGTTGTCCATTCTGAACCTCCACACAGTGAATAGTTTCAGAGGTTCATAGATAGTTGCTAGGCATGCAGTCAAGGCTTCAAACTACCTTCTGGTTAAGTGACTTGCTCAAGGTTCCAAAGTAGGCAAATGGAAGCTGAAGGACTCTAATCCTGGAATGTAGGAAGCAGCTCATTAACAGCTCATAGCGTTACTATTTTGTACTATCGTCCAGGCCATGCCTTACTGCTGCAGGCCACATCTGTGTTTACAGCATTAAATGATAATCAGTTCTTCATTAGTAATTACGTAGTGCTCCTGGCAAACTTTGCAACGCTCTCATTCCTAGGCACTTAACGGTACATACAACTTTTACAAACGTAGCATGTTATAGTCACAGTGTGTGTGTATGTGCATAGGCTGCATATTCAACATGTTACCAAACTAACAGTACCACAAGCAGTACCACCAAAGAGACTCCATAGGAATTATTCACACTTGTTTATTCATGTGCACTTTCATCCATCAAACAAAACAGGACTTTCTCAAACTGCTAATAATACCTTTTTAATGTAAAATATTACACAAACACACACACACACACACACACACACACACACACACACACACACACACACACACACACACGTGCAAAAATTATATTCTGAAATTACACTATAAAATAACCAATCTTTTAACATTTCTTAAAAAAATCTAAATCTTCTTAAATAAACAGTTATATTTACAATAGAAAGCAATGTATGCATTTGGCAAGGTAATGTGCAGAGGCAGCAATATATTGTAATTATTATTGTTTTTTCTTTTTCCTCCATATCTCACTGAATAAGTTTTGTTTATTCTACTCTGCGACAGATGTAATGTACTATATTTTCTCCCATTTACAGCTGTATTAATCTTGTATATGCTGCATTGCTTAGTTGTATGTTTGCGCAGTATGAATTGAGCGACCCTACCTGCTTGGTATTCCTTGTGGTTTCTATTACTTGTCTCAGTATAAATGCATCCTATTATGGTTACCTGTGCCTACTAATATGTTAATCTATGTGGCTAACTTGGCATTTTATAATTTATGAGGTTCTGACATATTGTGTAGCATTTGGCTGCAATACAATTTATACTTGTTGCAATGCGACCATTTGTGAGTATTACATCCTTGGCTCTGTGTAATTCCTATCCCTTCCAACTAAGTGTTGAGCAGATACTACTAACCTGACCTCAGCTGCTCTGTCTCATGCTTTCTATTGAAATGGTCGCACATCGAACTAGCCAAGTGTAAACTAATTCAGTAGTTTAAGGACTCCGATATTACTGTATTTGGCCATTGGAGCTTGTACTTTTCTTCCCCTGCAGTTTAGCAGCTACACCTAGCTATTCTTTGGCTGCTTTGTTTCCTTATGTCTTAATTATCACATTACCACAATAAGCAAATTGGAGGTTGTTAACTTTGCATTGTTTTGCTTTTAAAGTCATTGAAACTGCTGTGGCGGTTAACTTTGCAGTGTTTGGTATTGTAAAGTAATTTAAACTGCTGTTTTGGAACTTTAAAGTAATTTACACAGCTGTTTTTGAATTTTAAAGTCATTTAAACTGATTTTTGAAATCCTAAAGTCATTAAAACTGCTGTAGAACCATGTACTGAACAGATCTAGTATTTGATCTTACTGTATATGCTTGCACTGCTGTGTCGAATTATGTTTACTATGTTTCACACTTGCTGAATTTTTTGCTCTTTCTGCTCCTACACTATCCCCTAACCTATCTAACAGCACTTTGTGCCTTCATCCTCCATATCTGTCTCTCTTGTGCCTTCTTTCCACTTGCTCTAAAACCTGCCTAAGCTGCAATCTCAGTAACCTTTAGGAAAACCTAATCCCTCCGCACTAGAATTTTCCAGCCCTACTCGCTCCATTTGCACCCTTTCTGCCTTTTCTGTATGTTTGTATATCCTGCATTACCTCCATACTCAAATTCACCTCTCCTTTCTCCATTCTTTATTTTTTAGGTTCCAAACCCTGGCTTTAATAGACTTAGTCTCTGACATAGTCACGTCCTATCAGACACCTGAGCAACTGAACCCACCCGGTCGTAACAGCCCTGCCCAGCCACATATTACTTATCAAAATGGTATGCTCCCTTAAAATTGCTTTGCACCTGCATATTACCCGCACAATGAGTGTCCTGTATATCACCAAACTGCTGACTACACTACAGTATTTCTCCCTGCTTCTTGCTGCTGCTTGCATTCTCACTTCTTCTCTTCCATTCTCACTGGTCTTCTAAATATCTGCTGACCTAAGGCCACCTGCATCTATAATAGCATTTAACTACAGAGGCTTCCCTGTACATATCTCTTGTCTCTTCTCTACCTCCCTCTAACATCTTCCCAGTAATCCTCAGATTCCATCTCTCTTGGCTGCTATAATATCCTTTTAAAGTGTCTCTACTTACCTTTTTGGGCTATTACTGATTGTTTTTCTTGTAGATATCAGCGATTCTTCACTGGATGTCTGACAGTATACCTAATGAAACTATAATACTAGGCGATGTTAGCATCAATTGGCTTCCCCCATCTCCAACTCCTCTACCACCAGCACACATCTATGGCTACACCCAATTTATCTCTTCTCCCATAAATCCACAGATACCTGTTCTATCCTTGTCTTGATTCTTGTCTCCCATCCTAACCTCTATCACCACTCAGAATCCCTACCTGACTCAGTTAATGAGCTCTCACATATACACATCCAAAGATTCTCCCCCTACCTCACTAGAGCTCATAAATTTAAGGAATGCCAAAAGCTGACCGACTTCAACCCTGAAATATTCAGTGATTGTCTTTCTGCATTTGGCCTTCCTTTTTTCCCTCACTCTTGATGAAGCTGTTCTTCAATTCAGCTTCATCTTCCTAAACACTCTATACTCCCTTGCCCCTCCCAGAACTTTCAGAGTCAAATAACGCTGTTCCCCTTGGCTTACCAACTCTACCTGGTCTCTCATCCACACCAGAGATTCTGCATGGAAACTTTGGACTAAGACAAAATCTCACACACACTTCCAAAAATATAGGGAACTCTGAAATCTGACCAAAAAAACACAGTAACATTGATAAAAAGAAGTTCTAACACATACCCCAAACTACAGAACATAGAAATCCCTAAAATAACTCTCTGATTCTGGAATACTGTCAACCAAATTCTCCACCCCGTGAATCCCTCAGCTCCAAATCCCTGCCATAAAAATACACCCCAAGAAACTGCATCCATTTTCAATTCATACTTCACTGATACCATCAGCAAACTTACACCATCTTCCAACCCAACCAACACCCCACCTCCCACCACCCCCACTACTAAACTACCCATTCTCACTAAATCCCATCCCAACCAGCTACATTAAAAATCTTCTTTTCAAACTTCAACCATGTTCCCCATCAGCTGACAACTTGCCATCTCTCTTCCTAAAGGCTGCTGCTAACTCCATAGCATACCTTGTCTCCATCCTCATAAACCACTCATCAGTGAATCCACTGACTCTACTCCTTGGAAATAATTACTTATCATACCTATCCACAAAGGTGGAAATTCTGTAGAGCTCTCTAATTATCAGTCTACTGTCATACCTTCTCCTCTCTCTAAAATTCTCAATTTATTTAGGTGCCTAGAGAGGAGTTGTGGTATTGTATGAGGAAGTCAGGAGTGGCAGAGAAGTATGTAAGAGTGGTACAGGATATGTACAAGGGTAGTGTGACATTGGTGAAAACTGCGGTGGGAGTGACAGATATGTTTAAGGTGGAGGTGGGATTACATCAAGGATCAGCTCTGAGCCCTTTCTTATTTACAGTGGTGATGGACAGGTTGACAGATGAGATTAGACAGGAGGCCCCGTGGACTATAATGTTTGCAGATGACATTGTGATATGTAGTGAGAGTAGGGACCAGGTTGAGGAGACCCTGGAGAGGTGGAGATATGCTTTAGAGAGGAGAGGAATGAAGGTCAGCAGGGCTAAAACAGAATATATGTGTGTAAATGAGAGGGAGGGTAGAGGAATGGTAAGGATGCAGGGAGGAGAGTTGGTAAAGGTGGATGAGTTTAAGTACTTGGGATCAACAGTTCAGAGTAATGGTGTGTGTGGAAGAGAGGTGAAGAAGAGAGTACAGGCAGGGTGGAATGGGTGGAGAGAGTGTCAGGAGTGATTTGTGACAGACGGGTTCCAATAAGAGTGAAAGGGAAGGTCTACAAGAGGGTAGTGAGACCAGCTATGTTATATGGGTTGGAGATGGTAGCATTGTCGAAAAGGCAGGAGTCAGAGCTGGATGTGGCAGAGTTAAAGATATTAAGATTTGCACTGGGTGTGACTAGGATGGACAGGATTAGGAAGCAGTATATTAGAGGGTCAGCTCAGGTTGGACAGTTTGGAGACAAAGCAAGAGAGACGAGATTGCGTTGGTTTGGACATGTGCTGAGGAGGGATGCTGGGTATATTGGGAAAAGGATGCTAAGGATGGAGCTGCCAGGTAAGAGGAAAAGAGGAAGGCCTAAGATGAGGTTTATGGATGTGGTGAGAGAGGACATGCAGGCAGTTGGTGTGAAAGAGCATGATGCAGAGGACAGGAAGAAATGGAAACAGATGATCCGCTCTGGCGACCCCTAACAGGAACAGCTGAAAGAAGATGATGATGATGATTTCCAGTTTGAAGACCGGGGATGTCCACTAAGCTCAGAGAGCCCGTTTTCATTGGAGGCCCAGGGAGAAAAGTTCCATGTTAGAAAGTTTAGATACAGATACAATATAGAAAAGAAGAACAATTTACAATTATGTTTCATGCTAGAGAGCAGGTGTAATTTCTTAGGTACATATTACCTTTAGATACAGACAATATTATTAATGAACAATTTACAGTTAAATTTCATGTTAGAGAGCAGGTGTAGATTCTTAGGTACATGGTACAAATTTGATATTTACAATATGTACATATGTGTGGTAGCCTATAGATCATAGCTAGAGAGGCTAGTAATCATAGCTGGAGAGGGGTTTAGCGGTGGACAGAGAATTATAGGACTAGGTGGGGAGAATGCAGTTGCATTTTCTGTTAGAGTAAAGGTAGGCATGTAACTGAGATGTAAAGTTTTCAAAGTTTGCACAGGTCCTTAGAGAGGGAGGAAGAGAATTCCATTTTTTTGCTAAGGAAAAGGATAGCAGGAGCTGACCAGCAGGGCGAGTGGATTTTGGGACACAGATTAGGTTTTGGTGAGTAGATCTGAGAGTTCTCTGAGGGGTGTAGGGGAAAAGGATGTTGCATAGAGCAGGGCACTTAGAGGGTTGAAAGATTAGTTTGTGGGCTGTGGTAATCTGAAGATAGTCTAGATGGTTGGAGAGTTCAAGCCAGTGTAACAAATTAAGGGCAATACAGTGATGGGAGGAGTATTTGGCTTTGGTGACAAATTTAGAAATCTTATTATAACAGACTTCCAATTTTGAAGTGAGTGTGGCAGATAAGATAGTTAACAGAGGAGTGCCATACATTAGTGAGGGGAGTAGATAGGTAGAGGCAAGTGTTTGGTGGAAGGAGAGGGAAACTGGATCTTCCTGTATAGCATACCAAGTTTTATATGGATTTTCTTAATGTTTTGCTGGATGTGAGTGTCGAATTTTAGGTGTTCATCAATAGTGACCCCAAGTAGTTTGGCAAAGGGAACAACCTTTAGAGTGGAGTTATTTTGGCTAATGATTTGGAATTAATTTTTATCAAGAGGGGAAGCTTTTGAGGGAGAGAATAATAGTATTTTGGATTTATTGGCATTTAATGAGAGGTGTTTCTGAAGCATCCAATTTTCAGTGGTGGAGAAAGCAGCTTGTGTCAGTGTCTGAAGCTCTGGGAGGTTGGTGGCACTACAGATTAATGTGGAGCCATCTGCATATTATATAAATTTGGTATTGGGTATGGCTTTGTGGAAATTGTTAATAAAGATGTTAAACAGCATTAGACCGAGTATGGATCCCTGGGGAACACTACTGGGGGTGGGAAGGAAGGTTGAGGTGCCTGTCCCCCATTTTACAGCTTGAGATCTATTGGAGAGGTAGCTAGAGAACCAGGATAAGGTATTCTGTGAGAGATTAAGGTCAGAGAGATGGTTTAGAAGATGGGTGTGGGAGATGGTATCAAATGCCTTGGACAGATCTAGAAGAACAACAGAAACTATTTTTCCAGAGTCCTGAGCAAGATTTATTGTGTCTAGGAAGGAGAGAAGTGCAGTGGTTGTACTATGGCCTGGATGGAAGCCGTGTTGGGTTGGAGTGATTAGTTGGTTATTGGCTAAGAATGGCATGAGCTGAATGTGAATGCATTTTTCTAGTAGTTTGGAAATTGGGGAGAGGATGGCTATGGGGTAGAAGTTGGAGATGTTATTGCTTTTGCCTCCTTTATGGAGAGGTAGAATGAAGGCAGCGTGCCATAGTTTGGGAACATAAGATTCTAGCATGGATCTATTGATCAGGATGCTAATGGGAAGAGTGATACCATCTGCGGCTATTTTTAGGAAGGAGGATGGGATATTGTCAGGGGCATTGGAGCAAGGTTTTAATTTGGAGAGTAATTTTTTTATATAGGATGTTGAGATGGGTTTAAGGTTGAATATAGGCGGAGGGTTGGGGGAGGAGGGTGTTGTAGGTGGTGGTGATGAAGGGGTGGATTGAGGGGAGGGGTTATTGTTATGGAAGGTTTTGGTCGGTTCAACTATGGAGTTAGTGAAGAAGGAGTTGAATAGAGAAGTTATTTCAGGGTCAGATTTGCTTGTGTCAGGGCAGGGGTTGCTTTTGGTACCTGGGTTGAGAAGAGAATTAATGGCGTTCCAGAATTGTTTTTGGCTTTTAGATTGGTTAGATTGGAGTTTAATATAGTAGGACTTTTTGTCTCTGATGATTTGTTTTTTAGCAAGGTTGCAGAGTTGTTTATATTTAAGAAAAGTTTCAGGCTGCTTGTTTTGATGATATGTTTTCCAGGATTTGTCTCTTTGTAGCATAAGTTTTTTGGTATCTTTGGTTAGCCAAGGGGTGGATTTGGTTTTTACTCTTTTTGTTCTTGGTGGCTCTAGGAAGTTGAGGATGTTAAAGAAGGAGGAGTTGAAAAATTCTATGGCATTATCTAGTGGAAGGGTTTTTAGTGGGTTCCAATTTGTTTGTTTCAGGGAGTTAGAGAAGGTAACTGGGTCAAAGTTTGTGAGGTTACATGTGTGGATGACGTGATATAGGTGAGGAGAGGAGTGGGTAGCTCAGTAGATAAATGCTGGCAAGTGGTCTCCTATAAAGTCGGGTGTGATGCCAAAGTTTAAGATTTTATTGGGATGGGAAGCTAGGATCCAGTCTAGTGTGGTACCTGGGGGGTTTGTTTTATTCGGCCTGGTGATGGAGTTAGTAATTTGTGTATAGTTAAATAGATTGATGGATATGGTGGGATTGGGGTTATTGATTTTATTCCAATCGATGTTTACGTCTCCACGTATATAGGTCTCCTGCTTAATATTGGTCGAGGTCCAGAGGAGTATGTCCTCCAGAGTAGTGGTGTTGTTACCAGGGGGGATATAGAGAGCAATGATACAAATGCTGTTGTGGTTATTTACTTTTAGCAGGCTTGTTACTAGTTCCGCATTACTGAATGTGGGGATAGGATTAGGGTGTAGAGTGATGGATAGTAGGTTAAAGTAGATTAAGGCAACCCCACCACCTTTTCTATTTGAGCGGTCATGTCTGAGGGATTGGAATCCAGGAGGAAGGATTTCAGAGTCACTAATGTGAGGTTTTAGCCATGTTTCTGAAATGGCTACAATGTCGGGTTGGTTGTAGTTCAACCAGGCATGGAATTGGGTTACTTTATTTCTTAAATGTTGTGCATTAATGGTGAAGAATTTGAGGTATTTATGGTTAGCTTTATAGCTTGAGGTGGGGAGATTAGCAGTACAGATATGTTTGGTCCAGGATTTGGATGTATGTCTCCAGCTAAGCAGAGGTAGTTGAGGAAGGGTAGTGGTATTTTTGATTTGGTGTTTAGTAGTTGTGCGAAGTAAAGTATTAGCTTAGGAGTATAGTACTTAGTTGAGGGGGGGAAATAATTTTATTTTGAAATAGTGGAGTGGGTTGGGTTGAAGTAGTGAAGCGGATATGTTGTGGAAGTGTGTTTTTGAGTGATAAGAAAGGAGGTTGGGAGTGGGGGGATAGGATAGGAAGGGTGGGTGGCGTAGGTTGTGGGAGTAGGAGGTAGTGAGATATAAAGGGAGTAAGACTAAAATGCAAATAGTTGGGGTGAGAATGGTTTGAGGTAGGAGTCCAGGCATGGTGGATAAGTGTAAAGATATAGTAGTGGGAGATGAATTAGGGGGTTAGGTGGGAGAGGAGGAGTGACTGAGATAGGCAGGTGGAGGAAAAGGGGGGTGGGGCTGTAGAGGAGGTGATTGGTTGATATACAGAAAAGGGGTGAGGCTGTGGAGGAGGTGATTGACACACTCAAGCACTGTGTTCATAAACAAATATTGGCTTATCTCACTCAAGAAAACCTGATCACCCCTACCTAGCATGGCTTCTTCCCCATCACAGCACCACTACTGCACTTGTTTCCTTTACTAACTCCATCTCCCTAACCAGAGACAATAATAAACTAGTGTCCAGCCTCTTCTTAGATCTCTCCAAAGCCTTTGACAGTCTCTCACTCCAGCCTCCTCTCCAAACTTTCTCAACTCAACTTCTCCCTAGCAACTATCTCCTGATTTACCAACTACCTCACAAACAGACAGCAATCTGTCAAAAGGCTCTCTGCTCTATCTCCCTTTCTCCCCATCACAATGGGTATCCCACAAGGCTCAATTCTAGACCCCTTCTCTTTAACATCTTCACTAACCAACTTTGCACATCCTGTCCTCAGTCATCCCTCATACAGTACACTGATGATTTCACTATCATCGCCATTGTTGACAACCCCTCAGACCTGATCACCCTGTTACAAACATCTTTTAACTTCACTGAAACATGGCTTACTAACAGTCAACTCATACTTAACCTTAAAAAGACAAAACCTCTTCTCTTCCTCCCCAAATCTCTCTTTCATCTTAAATCCTCATTCACCATATCTTCCCTTAACAACACTACTATCATAACTGTACCCCACATTAAACTTCTTGGAGCAGTCATAGACGACCAACTTAAATTTGACCTCCGTGTATGTCACTGTATCAAGAAAACCCACCAAAAGCTCTGCCTACTGTATAGAAACAAAAGGATCCTTATACCCAGCTCCAGAATCTCACTTGCCCAAGCTTAACTTCTCCCTAACCTATTCTACAGCTCTCAATTCTTAACTAACTTAGAGTCCTCACTACTTTCCAAACTCAAAACCACCTACAACAAAGTTGTTAGATTCGCAGGTAATCTGCATACAAAATCAGACCACGGTTATGCTCTCCAAACACTCACCTGGCTAGAGTTTCCTAACCAACTCTTATTTACTCCACTTCTCATCATTATTTATTTATTTATTTATTTATTTATTTTACATTTGTGGGCCGAGTTTGTCCGACTGAGCTAAGTAGCCCTTATTCAGTGAAAGCCTCGGGGATAAAAGCTCCATATGTTCTACAGATTATCATTTACAAAAATAAGTAAACAATCAACAAATGGTTTACAGAAAATATTCAAAGCAACATGTACATGAAATTAAGGATTAACTACAGTAAACTAATCATTATGTCAGTCAGATTTAGAATGCTAAATCATTCAGAAGGACTAACAATAGTTTTGGCACCAGATGCAAAATCTTACATTATGCAGATAAGAATGCATGTAATGTGCTTAGGATAGAGAAGTTAATGTGAGACAAGGTCTAGAAAGTTAGAGAAAGTTACGTAAGATGGGAGCAGCTAGAAGTGTAGTTAGGGTTGTTAAGCTGTTTAAGGGGGGTGGGTACAGAGGCAGGTCCATTGGCTTAACAGGTATTATTTAGTGGCTAGCTTGAACTGACTAAGTTGCTTGAGTGACCTGATCTCTAGTGGGAGTTTGTTCCAGTCCCCGGAAGGATTATAGCTATAGAGAATACATCCTTTCTTAGTTTTAGGTTTGTGGATTTGTAGCAGATCTAGGTTAGAGCTCCAGTGGGATCTAGCAGGTGAATAGTGGGAGATGACAGGTGACAGGGTAGGACAGTAAGAAGTCTGATAAAGGATAGAGTGAATGATCTGGAGTTGAGGAAGAAGAAGATGATGAGGTAGTTCTAGCCAGTTGATGTGTTTGAGTGAGAGACAGTGATGTAACTTGTAAGTTTGATGGGCTATAAATTTGGCTATCTTGTTGTAGGTAGATTTAAGTTTGGAAAGGATTGTGGAGTTGAGGCAAGTAAGAATCTGAGAGCCATATAATAGACTGGGTAGGAGGTAGGCATGAGAGAGAGTTACTTTAGCTTCACTGGTGAGTAACTTTTTGTTGTGGTAGAGGAGCCCTAGTTTCTGATGAGTTTTCCTGATACAGTTGTTAATGTGTAGATCGAATTTAAGTTGGTCGTCAATTATGACACCAAGAGGTTTAGTGCTAGTTTCCACATCGATGTGTATGTTATTGAGGGATAGGATTGTGAAAGTAGATTATTGTGGTTGTAGTTTTAAGGAAGAAAAAGCAGCAGCTTACTTTTTTTTTTTTGGTTAAGAATAAGCTGGTTATCAGAGAGCCAGTTTTCTAATGAGTTAATGGAAGTCTGTGTTGTAGAGATGAATTCAGAGGGAGATTCAGCAATAGTGATGACAGTAGAGTCATCAGCGTATTGGACCAGTGATGACTGAGGAGAGGAAGAATAAAGATTAGTGAAGATGTTGAAAAGTAGTGGACCAAGGATGGAAACCTGAGGGACACCCATTTTAACTGGGAGAGAAGGGGGAGAGTGCAGATTGCCACATCACTGCTTGAAATCTGTCAGTGAGGTATCTGGAAAACCATGCAACAGTAGCAGGGGAGAAGTTAAGGTTGGTTAGTTTGCACAGAAGGAGAGGGTGAGAGACAGCATTAAAAGCTTTAGAGACATCTAAGAAAAGGCAGGTGAAAAGTTTGTTGTTATCTCTGGCAAGGGTTATGGTATTATCATCCACTCTATCCTGAACAAGTCCTCCTCCTGCCCTAACATATCCTCACTTTTCTCCCTCTATAACCCCCATGATCCCTCAGAAGCTCAGACCAATGTATCTTACAGATTTACAAACCAAAAAATCTATTGGATGAAACAACTACAGCTACTTTTCTGCTCTTTCATGGAATAAGCTTCCCATGACCCTCAGAAATGATACCCATACCATGTCCATAAATTCAAGAAACCTCTCAAAAATTACCTATATAGCAACTGGACCTGTCATTGTAGTCATCCCACTTGAAATCCTCCCCTCTCCTCCATTATCTTCTCCTTTCCTCCTTTCCTTCCAACACCTCCCTTTCCACCAATTATGCTATCTAAACGAACCTCGTTAGCACGACAATGACTAAATCAACTACTGCTCTCCATGCTCCTTCACTTCCTGGTTTCTGGAAACCTGCTACCTGTATCCTACTTGTTATTAACTTTTTATATTAAATCTGTATACACACTGTAACTTATAAAACAGACTGCTTGGAATTTTATAGTTGGCCACTGAGGATATTTCTAATGCATTTTTGTCACTTTTTTGTTACTACCTGCTTCAATACTTACTACTTAGTCTAAATGCCTCCTTTGCTGAATTCTCTTACTTGTAATGTAATAGACATTTGCTTAAACATTTTATGATATATATTTTATTGTATTTTATTGTATGTTACTTCAATCCTGTAATTTTTATTGCTTAATGGTACTGTGGAGCTTTTCTCCCCGGGCCTTCCCTGAAAAAGGCCACAAGCTCAGCTGAACTATCCCAGTCAATAAATGTCCCATAAATAAATAAACCTAAGTTAAGGAAATATTTCAGTGTCTGAGCCAGTGCAGTTATGAGGGCAATTCCACCTCTCCTATATAATAGTCACTTTAATCTATACTTTTCATTTCTGGTCTGAAGCCTAGCTCCATCAATTCTTTGGAAACAGGTAATGAAGAAGTTTGCACACTGACATATTTTATGGACTAATCTATGCAGATGGTGAGTGTAACCAAGAAATTAAAATATACTTGCCTTTTGTAAAGGAAACCTAAGGGAAATCTGGGCAACATTCAAAGCGGAAGAGAATCATATTGTCAACAAAGGTCTGTATAGCCATGGTTATGATTTTCCCAATAATAACATATGGATGTGAGACTTTATAGGAGTTTGAAATCTATTTTGTTCTAATGACCATGCATATTTTTCCACTACCCTCCTTCAGGTTTTACCTTTTTCCCAAGAAGGGAGACACCATTTAATCCTGGTGTAGATTTAATTTGAAGGAACATATTGAACACCTTGCTTAAACTACGGAGGAAGTGAATCTCTCCATCATGCTTTGTATTTCAGCAGATGAAGGTTCATGTCTCTGCTTCTGCTGTTAGTTGAGCTGTTTACCTAACTGAGATATAGGAGGCCACTGACCTGGCCAACTTAAATTACTTATTACTCCTTATATTACAGCTACTTGCTATGTGATGGACATGACCAAGAGTAAAGATCCGTTCAAGATAAAGTAGACAGTGGAAGAGGAACAAACCTTTGTTGCATTTACTATTGATTCTAATAGCTCCAGACTTTTTCAATCAACTTTATAGTGAACAATGATGCCTCTGAGGTAGGCATAATTGCAATTTTGTCTCACAGTGTAGATAAAGATGAGTATCCCATGTGATATAGAAGTAGATATTATTTAGTGAAAAGAGAATACATTGCTCTATAATGAGTCTTCATCACGTCCAAGCATTATTTATTGTGTAGGGAGTTTGTGTTACCCTCCAACCATGCTCCTGGTCAATGTTTTCACTGTCAGATGGATTGCAACCCACATTTATCTAAATGAGATTCAACCCTCTAGCCTAATAATTTTAAAATTCATGATTGTCAAGAAGCCATGTAGCTGAAACACTGATATGTCCCTAAGGGATCATCTGCATATATCCCATGGTCCTCCACTACAGGTGGTTTGAGGTATAACACAGTGAAGGCTCCAGCTTGGTTGAGCCTTTCTTGCTGTTTATACATGTATATATTCACATATACACACATACTTATGTGTGTGTGTGTGTGTGTGTGTGTGTGTGTGTGTGTGTGTGTGTGTGTGTGCCTGTGTGTATGTATCTGTGTATGGCTAGATACTTTGCTAATCCTATACAAAATAAAAACTTTGTTCACAGCTGCTAGCTTTAGACCATTCATGCATATGTACATACATACATACACACACATCATACATATCCATGAAAAGTAGAAACTTTAACAGCACTGCATGTATGAGACACATGAGTATGTGGATATATACATTTTTTGTAAATATGTAAACATATATAAACTGTGTATACATAATATATATATATATATATATATATATATATATATATATATATATATATATATATATATAGATATATATATAGATCTAGGACTATTGAACAAAAGTTCAATAGTCCAAATCCAAATTCACCGAACACACTTTAGCGAAAGTGCTTTTAACCGAAAAAGCGCTTTCGGTAAAGTCCCCAAAATAAACACCAAAAAATAAATAAAAAAAACAAACAACACATAACTAATGTTTATGCAGGGGGGCAAGCCCCCCTGCACCCCTGCACCCCCACACCTCCCTCCCTACTTTTATATTCTCACTCCAAGATCACACTACAGTGGGGGAAAGGGAATATTCCCTCATCCCCACTGTACTATGATCTCAGCAACAGCCATTCCTCCTCATTGTCCCTATATCTTATCATACTTTTGTGAAAGTGCTTTTTCAGTGAAAAGCACTTTCATGAATGTATGATTGGCAATTTCACTTTCTGTGAAACTGCCGTTCGAGCATTAGTACGGATCCCATAGATAGATAGAGAGATAGGTATTGTAGCATTATATTGTTTGTACAAAAACAACGTAGACATAGCGGTCAGCTTTTCAGTTTGACACATTTTATGTACACTCATCATCTTCTTTCGGCTGTTCCCGTTAGGGGTCGCCACAGTGGATCATCTGTTTCCATTTCTTCCTGTCCTCTGCATCTTGCTCTGTCACACCAACCACCTGCATGTCCTCTCTCACCACATCCATAAACCTTATCTTAGGCCTTCCTCTTTCCCTGTTATCTGGTAGCTTCATCCTTAGCATCTTTTTCCCAATATACTCAGCATCCCTCCTCGGCACATGTCCAAACCAACGTAATCTTGCCTCTCTGGCTTTGTCTCCAAACCTTCCAACCTGGGCTGACCCTCTAATATACTTATTTTTAATCCTGTCCACCCTTGTCATACCCAGTGAAAATCTTAACATATTTACCTCTGCCACATCCAGCTCTAACTCCTGCTTTTTTGTTAATACCACTGTCTCCAACCCATATAACGTAGCTGGTCTCACTACCCACTTGTAGACCTTCCCTTTCTCTCTTACTGGTACTCGTCTGTCACAAATCACTCCTGACACTCTTCTCCACCCAATCCATCCTGCCTGTACTCTCTTCTTCACATCTCTCCCACACTCACCATTACTCTGAACTACTGATCCAAAGTATTTAAACTCATCCACCTTCGCCACCTCTACTCCTTGCATCCTCACCATTCCTCTACCCTCCCTCTCATTCACACACATATATTCTGTCTTAGTCCTGCTGACCTTCATTCCTCCTCTCCAGAGCATATCTCCATCTCTTCTGGGACTCCTCCACCTGTTCCCTACTCTCACTACAGATCACAATGTCATCTGCAAACATCATAGTCCACGGGGACTCCTATCTGATCTCGTCTGTCAACCTGTCCATCACCATTGCAAATAAGAAAGGGCTCAGAGCTGATCCTTGATGTAATCCCACCTCCACCTTAAACACAGCCGTCACTCCCACCGCAGACCTCACCACTGTCAGACTACCCTTGTACATATATCAGCAACAAAAAATAAAAAATATAAGCATAAATCCAATAATACGACCAAAGGAAGGATCCAACACTGCTTTATTCACAAGTCCCTAGCGCCTCGGCTCACGCCTTCAAGGAGAATAAATACAAAGCCATTCACTCAGATATTTATATCATTCACAAATAGTCAATTAAATAATTATACATGATAATTAATTAACATCTCATAAAAACACTTTCCAGTTGCAATCTATATTTATACCACTAGGTGTCATTGTCCCATACTTTAGTATAAAAACAGTTTCTTTATATAAAAGTTTACATTTAATTACTTCATCATTACTACCTATCTCTACATGTTCTAAAATAGTTGCCAACAAACCATCTGGTTCACTATTATGATATTCTTTAAAGTGCATTGCAAGGGGACTTTCTTTCTTCTTATTCTTTATGTCCCTTATATGTTCTTGCAGTCTAACTTTAAAAGCACGCTTACTTTCCCCAATGTAAAAAAGTCCACATGGACATTTTAACGCATATACCACAGCTTCTGTATTACAAAAATACCTTCCATTTGGTTTAAAATATTTTCCATTTATATATTCAAATGTTTGACTAACATATTTACAAGAAATACATTTGCCACATTTATATGTTCCCAATAATTCTATTTTTGTTTTTAAATTTATATGTGGCCTACAATATCTAGCATGCACTAACATATCTTTTAAATTTCTACCTCTATTATAAGAGAATATTATATTTTTAGGAAGTATTTCTGATAAATCTTTATGTTTAAATAAAAAAGGCCAATACTTTTGTATGGCCTGTTTTACTTGTTCTGCTATTAAATCATACATTAGAACCATATATATATATATTTTTTTTTTTGGCTTTTTTACTTTTTGTTTAGTACACAAATATTGTCTTCCTGTTCTTTCTTTTCTCTGTCTAGCTTTTTGTAAAGACAATTTCACTTCTTCTATTTCATAACCTCTATTGATAAACAACTGAAAGGTTTTTTCTAGTTCTATTTCCACATCTCTATTATTATTACATAGTCTCATCACCCTTGTAAATTCACCGTATGGTAAAGATTTAATAAGATGTGATGGATGATAACTGTGTCCATCAAGGAAATGTAAGTCATTTTCAAACTTTCGATATATTTTCTTGACAATTTTACCATTACTTTTCCCTTCTAAAGTTAGATCTAAAAAATTAACTGTGTCCCCTAACTGAAAATCATCAAATTTCAAACCAAATTGATTTTTCTGCAAATTCTCCTGAAATTCATGTATTTCTGATCTTCCCCCTTTACATATAAAAATTAAATCATCAATGTAACGAAAGTACTTTATTACATAATTGTTAAAAAAGACCATATGATATAAAAACTCTGACTCAAATGAATTCATCAAAACATTAGCATACATGGGGGCAAAACTTGCCCCCATAGCTGTGCCCTTCAATTGATGGAACAACTGGTTATCGAAGTAGAAGTAATTATTCTTTAAACAAAATTCCATTAGTTCCATAATGTAGAAGGACTCTGGACTATCCCCCAATAATTTATTCAAAGCCCTTAGGCCATATTCATGTTTGATACTTGTATATAGGATTTTCACATCAGCTGTAAACCAATACATATCTTGAGTCCACACAATCGATGATATTTTTTCCAAAATTTCAAAACTATCTTTTATATAAGATTTTTGTTTTATAACATAAGGATATAAGTAGCTGTGAAGAAAGATACCCATATTATGTAGAAAGTAATTACAAGCTGATACAATAGGACGTCCCGGTGGATGGGTAGCATTTTTATGTATTTTTGGTAAGCAGTAAAATAATGCCACTTCACAGTTAGACATTTTAAACTTCTTAGTAACATCATCATTTGTGAAATAGCCCAATCGTAACCCTTTCTGTAATATATCATCAAACCATTTTACTGCTTGTTTATACATTTTTATATTACATTTACTATAAGTTTCAGTATCATTAAGATGTTCTAAACACATCTGAACATACTGAGTATAGTGCATAAGAACTACCTTATTACCTCGTACATATCCTGTACCATTTTTACATACTTCTCTGACACTACAAACTTCGTCATACAATACCACAATTCTTCTCTAGGCACCCTATCATATGCTTTTTCTAAGTCTACAAAAACACAATGCAACTCCTTCTGACCTTCTCTGTATTTCTCCATCAACACTCTCAGAGCAAACATCGCATCTGTAGTGCTCTTTCCCGGCATGAAACCATACTGATGATCACTAATCATCACGTCCCTTCTTAACCTAGCTTCCACTACTCTTTCCCATAACTTCATGCTGTGACTGATCAATTTAATCCCTCTGTGGTTACTACAGCTCTGCACATCACCCTTATTCTTAAAAATCGGTACCAAAACACTTTTTCTCCATTCCTCAGGCATCCTCTCACTTTCCAAGATTTCATTAAACAATCTGCTTAGAAACTCCACTGCCATTTCACCTAAACACCTCCACAGGTATGTCATCTGGACCAACAGCCTTTCCATTCTTCATCCTCTTCATACCTATCCTTACTTCCTCCTTGCTAATCCATTGCTGTTCATGATTCACTATCCCCACATCATCCAACCTTCTCTCCCTCTCATTCTCTTCATTCATCAACCTCTCAAAGTACTCTTTCCATCTGCTCAACACACACTCCTCGCTTGTGAGTATGTTTCCCCCATTATCCTTTATCACCCTTACCTGCTGCACATATTTCCTAGCTCAGTCCCTCTGTCCAGCCAGGTCCTTTTCCTCTCTCCTTAGTGTCCACCCTTTCATACAACTCTTCATATGCCTTATCCTTAGCCTTCGCCATCTCTCTCTTTGTCATGCACCTCATCTCCTTATACTCCTGTCTACTTTCTTCATTGTCATGCACCGCATCTCCTTATACTCCTGTCTACTTTCTTCATCTCTCTGACAATCCCACTTCTTCTTTGCCAACCTCTTTCTCTGTATACTCTCCTGTACTTTCTTATTCCACCACCATGTCTCCTGTAGTCCTTCCTCTGTCCAGATGTCATCCCAAGCACGTTTCTAGCAGTCTCCCTTACTAGCTCTGCTGTAGTTATCCTCTTCACTGCCAGCCAGTGCCTGTCATAACTCTTCCCAGAACTCCACCTCACAATTACCCTATTTCAATTTCCACCATTTGATCCTTGGTGCTGCCCTTACACTCCTCCTCCTCCTCCTCTTCTTGCTCACCAAAGTCATCCTACAAACCACCATCCTATGCTGCCTAACTACACTTTCCCTGGTCACCACTTTACAGTCTCCAAATTAATTGTATGTACACTAAATAAGCTTATAAAAGACTGTTCATATTCTAGTCAAATAAATTCTCTTATCAAGTTCTTGCTCCAAGGTCATTTCATGGTTCATGCCAAAAACAATATCTGTTTACAATGAAATCAATATTTGGAGGTTCACTAGCATAGTAGGTAACAAAGTAAAAAGTAATTCCAGACATCTTACACCTATGGGTTGTGTTTTCTTTACCCTCCTTTGTGTACATTTATTTAGTATCTGTCCTAGCTGGGCATAAAGTACATTATTTGTTGATATTAGGGCTGAAAATATTGAAGGTACTTGCTTTGGACTTTGGACTATACAACAAGGAAAACCTTGTATCTCTCCCAAGTTGGTAACCTGCTCACAAACAGCATTCTTGATTTAGTAATACTGATTTAACGTTCAAGGCCTCCCCAAAATTGTGAAAAGAGTTCAGTCTATCCATCCTCAACCCCTTTTCCCATTTTTGCACATGGGGTCAGTGTGTCACTTCAATAGTGACAATTATCTAGAGCCAAGGTTTACACCATCACGTAGATAACCCTGCCACAGTAGTTCTTCCATACCACACACTCGCACACTCACTCACATCTAGGGCCAATTTAGAGTGTGTTGGATAAATATCAAGCCAACATTTTCCTGAGTACCATTACTAGATACATTTAGAGATTAACATGTAGTAACTGAGTAACCCTCCTGCTGACGTCTTACTCCTCCATGCTTCTCTCACCTTAAATGGCCAATAGCTCCCATAGCCAGCTCAAATGAAAAGGCAACAAGAGGCATAGCTACCCGATTCCTTCCCAAGAAAATCCTTGCAGAGACCCATGGAGACACATAGACCATGTCATAGGACCCCCTGGTGGAAGAGCAGAAGGCTGTCACAAATCCAGAATAAATCAAAATGTCCATGGCACTGCATCAACAAATGTGTATGGAAAATCACTAACTTGCCATTTAAAACTATGGGACTGCATTGAGTTGTGAGCCTGTTCATTTACATGATTGCTAGAATTGTTCATAGAGGACATCTTTCCCTGAAAGGCTGGAACAGAGGATCTGGTTGAAGTAGTCTATAGCAAAGGGTATCTGTACTATAAGTTGCTTTATACAGAGGATTGGAATAAGCTTGGCATTTACTTTATTTGATTTTCTTTACAATAAGTTCAATCTTTCCTACAAAGATAGAGATTTCCAAATAAAATGTTTATGTCATCAGATTACCAACTGCTGAAAAGTACCACAAAGCTCTTGCTACATCTCACATTTTCCTGTGTCTATTTCAATTAACAGCAGCTCAGCTGTACTTTTGTCTGCTCCAGTTTTACATTATAAAACTGAAAAGGTTATATTCGAAGGGCTGAAACGCTACTCACTCTGTGGATACCCAGAGAGTGGTTCTTAAGTTACTTTGCCTCATTTGTTTGAGCTTAAGTTGAAGTGCCTTTTCAGAGGCTATTAGCCTCCCGTTAAAAGCATTGATAAAGAGTTTGTTCAAGAGGGAGGCTGTTTTCAGTGTTTTCATTCTTCTAATCTGAATAAATTTCATAATTCTGGGAGTGACCTTAGGTACAGACTTTGTAAGATTATGCAGCTTTTTTGATCCAAAAGGCTTTTGTAATATTGAGTTAGTCCACCTCTCCTCAGTTGGATAACAATAGCCTGTCAGGAATCAGACCACATGGCTTTCATTGTATTGTTGAAACTGAATATCAGGTGTTATATTGCCTCAAAATAGAAGAATCCAAATAATCCTGTCTTTGACGGCTTTAGTTAGATATACTGGAGTCAGTGCTAGCTAGATTATTGACTGAGGAGATGTAGGGATCATTCCAAAACTTCTAGTCATACAAGTAAGTTATTGGACTCACTGCTCAGTCTGAAAAATAAGGTTCTTGTTATATATATTTGGATAATTTGGCTAGTTAGTGCATGTTCTGTTCATTTATGTTGTACTTTTTACTGTTATCATTGCCCTGTTGCCCTGATCTGCTGTAGTATTTTCTGTATTTGTTGTGTTCTGGTTTGCAATTAAAAAACAACTTACTGACTTCAGAAGGTTTGTAGCTTAATGAGGGTAAAATGAGTGAGACGGTTAAAACAGAGAGACCACAAGAGAAATAATTTCTTATGAGATTTCAAGAATGGTTCTGTGGCTTTCTGAGTTTATACCTAACTTATCAGAGCACACAGTACTGCTAAGGAACCTACTAGAGCACAATGTCACTTGGCTGTAGCCTGTACATCAAAATACAAAACGTCAATTATTAAAAACACTTCCTAGAGAAGACACAACTGATTCAGCATAGAATTAATGCAAGTGGAGAGATCACTTATGTCTTGTTATAGAACTTAACAGAAAAAATAAGGTATGAAAAAATTAAAAAAAATGGTGGCTATTGTCTATTGTTGTCAAAAGTTACAATGGCAACAGTCGTTGTGCAATCAGATTACAAACTTCTCCAAAATACATCTGAAAAAAAAACTTTGTCTAAGGCTCTATCTAAATCAAAGGATACTACTGACTTGCAAAAACATGATCTTTAAGTTGAGTTTACAGGAGGAAAACAAAAGCATATAGCCGAAATAGTGCAACACACTTTGAGTAACAGACAAATCAAGGATGAAACTTAGAAGATTGTCACTCTTCTCCCAGGTACCAATGTCTGCTGATAAATGGAATAAGCTTACAGGATTTAACAGAAAAATGTAATTGTTGATAGAAGACATCAGTGCATGGCTGGACAGATCAAGTGTCTGCATTACTAAATAAATCAAACTATATTTTCATTCAGAGATGAACTTGCTGTTTAAAGTAGATAAAATCACTACTCTAGGTTACAAGAGAAATAAACAGAAATTCCTGAGTCATACTTAGACACAATCAAATGTAAAGCAAGATGTGAGATCAAGGTGACCATTTTGTTATAGGACCTAAACTGGGACTCTTAAGGCCGCCTTGGGAAGCCAGGTCTGCAATCCCATTCTCTCAGACCCCATGGGAGTGGAGATAGGGCAGCCATGTCATCTCGCACCAGGGCAGGCAGGTTGGCCTCCCGTCCTTCAACAGGCATGGTGGGGATGCCAGTCTGTGAATAGCACCACCCAGGATGCAAGAGGCCACATGTCAGGAGTCTTGAAGCGATGTACATTTGTTGGCACCTGGCACCATGGGGGTGAGATACTGAGGTGCGCCGCAAAAGGTGCAGAGATAGGTGGGACCCAGGGCCATCTCCCCTGTGAGTATGAAAGCCCTAGGTGCAAGGCAAAGTGTATAACCAGTATCATGGAAGTCTGGATGAGGGACTGTCTGAGGTTTACTGGCCCAGCAGAGTAGCAGAGTTCCATGAGGTTGGGAAGATGCCCTGAGAGGCTCCAAGAGCACGCATGACACTGCATGATTTGGCAGCAGTTAGGGGATATGTAATCCTGGAAAAGAGCTTTCTCTCCTGGGTAGAAGTGGAACCCCAGAGGGGGTTAGTCTCGATGGAAGTCTGGAAAGGAGAGAGAGGTGGAAAGAGACTGGGTACAGGACAGATCTCGCCTGAGGGAGGGGGTACGGACCATGCCACCCATGGGACGGAAGTCTGGGAGGGGGGGAGAGGCAGATAGTGGCAGGGCTGGGTGAGCTCCTTGCCTGGGTGAGGGAGGTCAGGCAGAGCTCCCCACAATAGAAGTCCTTAAGGGAGCACTAGGGCAGACAGCAACGGGGCCTGGAGAACTCCTGCCTGGGTGAGTGGGGTCAGGCACAGCTCTCCCATGATGGAAGTCCTTAAGGGAGCAACTGGCAGACAGTGGTGGGATCTGGAGAGCTCCTGCTTGGGTGAGTGGGGTCAAGCAGAGCTTCCCTTGATGGATGTCCTTGAGGAAGAGCTAGGATGGATGGCAGAGGGGCCTGGAGGGCTCCTGCCAGGGCAAAGCCATCCAACTTCACCCCATAACTGACAACATCCTTGAAAAATCTCAAAGTCCCCAGAGCTGCTCTGGATGGGAAAGCAGGGGGACTCTGAAACCTTTCTAAGAGGGGATCTGAACCCCAGCAGCTAAGGGGAGTTCCAGAGGAGTGGATGGGATTGGAGGGAAGCTCCCCTGAGAGGGTCCGAGGGCATGAGCGATCCAGCATGATTTGGCTGCCTGCAGGAGACATGCAGACGGTGGAGTCCCCTGACATGGGGGGGCTACAGCCAGGGAAGGTCTCTTGGCCAGGTCGAAGAGGAGGACTGTAGGGTTTGGCCCTGACATAATTCAGTACGGGAGCGCCAGGCAGATGGGTGTAGGACCTGGAGAGCTCCTGCCTGAATGAGTGGGGTCAAGCAGAACCCCCTATGACAGAAGTCCTTGAGGGAGTGACTGACTTATGGCAGTAGGGCCTGGAAGGCTTCTGCCAGGGTGAAGGCATCCGACCTTATCCCATACCCGATAACATCCTCGAAAAATCGCAAAGTCCCCAGAGCTGCTTAGTATGGGAAAGCAGGGGGGCTGGCCACCCTGGGAAGCCAAGTCACCATTCAGACTGAGCGGTCTAAACTGGGATATTTCTGTGTCCTAAAGACAATGTTTGGGATTCCAGGACACAGACTTCCAAACTGGGACTGTTCTGGAAAAACTGGGACTGTTAGTCACCTTGTGTGAAATATGCCAAATCAAGCTAAAATGTTTGAATACAACAACTATTCCTTATTGTGACCTCTGCATAACTGTTTTGTTCATAAACAAGTAGATGAAAAGATGATTTCTTGTAATGCCCCAGGTGTTCCATGTTCTAAGGTAGGAGATAATTTCTTCTTGTACTTCCTGAGTATTTTCTATTGTGCACACACTATTACTCTAAAGATCCAGAAGCTATACAACTGATAATTGTACTCAATTTTCCAGCCATTAGTTTAACAGTTTATTCAAACAGTTAGGACTTTAAACACTTTGCCTTGCACTCATGCTATTCTTACAGTCAGTATCATAGGAAGGGTGGGGTAAATCAGATAGATATCTCAAGCATATACTTGAAGAGGATAAGTGATTAAAAACCCCTTATAGACAGCTTATAAGCTGTCCAGCTATAAAACTCTTTTGTTTTTAAAAGCAATTATTTAAACTACTTCTATGTTCCATATCATTCTTTTTCATTTACAAAACAGACTTTATAAATTAATAAAAAGAAGGATTAAAGAAACTAAAAAGTTAAATAGTTAATCTGTGACTTATGGAAACAGTTGATCGCTGTGGCGACCCCTAACAGGAGCAACCGAAAGACGAGGAAGTTAATCTGTGACTTAAATCAGAAAGCTCAATACTTGCATACATAGTCTGAGAAATTATTTAATTTCAACACCAAGTCTCGGCAGGTTCATAGGTAAGTACTAGGTTAGCTGCTTTTGTGGGCCATTTTAAGCCTAGCCATTTTTCCCCTTTCAAAGGAAAGAATTAAACCCTGTACATTGGGACTGTGAGGTAAATACCTTAACCATTTTACCGACTTCAATGTCTGCCTTCTAAATATAATGTCACGCCTGCTGCACCAAATAACACCTATGCAAAATAACACCAAACAATTACTTCTATGTCAATCAATTAGCTACACAAAAACTCAATCTAGAGCATCTACAGAACTTTCTGGGAAGCCATGAAGTCACAAAGTCCATTACCTGTATCTCATTCTATGCAGATTTTTAACTCATGGAATTTGTAACTAATAAAAATATAACCAATAATTCAGTTGAAAAGAGATAAAGAAAGAAAATCTTATGTTGAAAAGAAATAACATCAACTAAAAGAAGTGATTGACCCCACTAATTCAAAAAATAAAATTTGTTGGGGTATGAATAGTATAGAAAATCCAAGAAATAAATGTGAATAGTCACTCCTTGGTATTCAGTAAACTCCATATAGGCTTTGTGCGACGCCTACACGGAGTTTACATGTTTCCGCTCTGAGCAGCAGCAGCACTAATTAAATATTAATGCCCCACTACGGTTAAACATAAATAAGTACATTTTCATGGCTGGCAACAGTATTGCCAACTAGGAAATTGTGTAAAGCAACATGGATAGCAAGCCTGTTTATATCAGAGCACAGTCAGTTAGCATGTTTGAGCGGAATGCTGCAATGATAACGAGGGCTTAACATATAGTTCTCATAGCTCTTAATCTCTTACTGCAAGAAATCCAGACAAAGCCCAACATAATGGGGGGACAATGACCCAGAAATAGGGATATATTTTACATATTTGCTCTTTTAAACTTAGAAATGTGCTAGAATAACCAGGTTTGTGTTAAAATACATTTTACGAGGGATATGAAGTCAGAAACTCAAATGTATGTAATTATTTAGTGACATTAGTCCTGAGATCATCCCAGTGATAGGGCAGAAAACCACAAATGCTTTAAGGAGCAGACCAAAAGATATAAGGTAAAAATCGGGACATTCTGTGAAAATCTGGACAGTTGGGAGGTATGATAGCTATGTATATGATCCAAACACAGTACAGGACAGTGTATAGAGTGCAGAGTATTACGAAATTCCATTCCTGCAATTCTGTACTGAAGTTGTGTAAATGATCTGTAAGGGTACATAGACGGACATGTAAAATAAATACTCAGGGGATGTGTGTGTATTGAATATGGACACAGTCAAAGTCAAAGTAAGCTTTACTGTCATTTAGAACTACACCTGTGTAGCCTAAATGAAATTTCATGCATCAACTTAATTCTTGAGATTACAAAGGAAATATAAAGCACAACACATACAAGTAGAATAATAAACATACTAACCAATGCAATACTATTCTCAATACACATAAGAAAGAGCAGAGACATTAACAAACACTCAGATACGAAAAGAATACCCTCCTCTAAGTTAAATAAACTACCCCATTTAAAAAGTAATAGAAAAACACACACTACAGATTGAATTGTAGGAATGAACACAGGGAAAAAGGACTGGTGAAACAACCTAATGTACAGCAGATGAGAACATGGCAATGGAAGACAGTTGTAGCAGCAACACCAATCACATATTAATATGGTACAGTATGACTGCACAGTGAAAATGTGCATTATGTAACTGTCACACAAGGTGACATAACAATGGGGAAGATATCTGTGTGAGATAAGCATCCTTACATAAATAATTCAGAGAACATCTATCAGGAATGTTCTATACAACTGGGGCAGGATGCATACTGTGAAGCTATGCAAACTGATTTGCCTGAATATGAGTGTAATCTCAGCAGAGGTCTCCAGCAAGTGGGACACAGGTAAAGGCTCATGGATAACATTAAAAGAAAAGAAGCATGCAAAATCATGGCCAATATCAGAATAATACCACCAGTAACCCTGTGTCTCTGACATAACATATGTGATTTAGAGTGATCAGAGATGGTTCTGCACAAATGCACTTGGACAATTATGACATCTCTGAACTTTATTAGGGTAATCACCCACACTGTCCTGACACTGTGAGATCTGCTGGAGGTGTTAGCAGGGACACTGCTATATCTGTGTGTGATATTATGATCAATACAGGCTAGCTGACAGGTGTGCATAGCATATATATATATATATATATATATATATATATATATATATATATATATATATCTAGAGAGAGAGCACAATCCACACTCTCATGAAGGTTACCCATGCCATTAATGTTGTCAAACAGCTATGTATGTACTGTGTGCATCATGAGAACAGGCATCACACAAGCATTTGGTGTCAAAACTTGATGGGGGTTCCACACCATCATACAGTAATGTTTATGAAACAAAGAGAATACCTAGGTATGGCCAATAAGATGTGTGTCAGCTCACTGTGGCAAAGATGGCACACGTCGGTTACACATCAATGGATGTGTAGTGAGGTACATGAAGAATGATGCACTGTACTCAGTTATTGGTATGATGAAGGCTTTGAACTATGGAGGTGTTATGGCCTGTGATGTGCATATCCTTTGTAAACTCAGTAGTCGTATTACATACAAGGGAGTAGTCAGCACTGTGGCTGCATGCTGGTGGATGTTCCACATACCATCTACCCTATGACACAGGCCACATACCTATGTGATGTCTACATTATACTTGGGTTTTGTGTTTGTTTTCATGATGCAACAAATATCCCCATGTTTTCGTGTCATCACAGATGTTGTCATGGCTGTGGCAGCAGTCTTTGGTGTGTGTTCATACTGTCTGTGCTATACTAATATCACAAATGGAGTCAATGATTGTCCACAATCTGTAGTCTATCATACAGCTGTTTGGATACAGAATGCATATGTCATTTGTGATGTATGTGACTTAAACAATGGACAGGAAAGGGCCTAGCAGACACCCATGATGTATGAACCTAATCACCAGACCTGAGATATAGGTCACTTCACATATTTCAACATATTTAGATGCCATGTATGTCACACAGTGATCTCCCCACTCAGTAATGTAGGTGTTTATGGCCACATCCGACAATATTGAGTGAAAACTTCAGTGTGGATTTGTGTCAAATGCCTTGGGCTTGTCAAGTTCAAAAGAATGATAGTGTTGTCCTCATGCATGCTCTTGATGACCTCTTTGAGAACATCTACCAAATATAACAGACATGATGTAGCATTAACAACTCATACAGTTCTGTTGCACACAGCCAGGATATTACTTGTGTCCATTTAGAAAAGGTCCATGATGACATGTTGGTCTACCTTACAGCTAAGGAGAGTCATTATGTGTCTGTACATACATGCATCAGGTGCTATCCCCCCAACTCACATGGATACTTGTTGATGTACAGCCTTCTACAGGAACATAGTCTGTGTGGAGGGAGTGTTGAAGTGTGTATTGAACCATGTCAGTAAGGTGTATGTGCTGATTCACTCTATAGGTGATCTGTGATGTTGTCACAGCCCATTGATTCTGTGTGATAGGCCTGGATGGAGGTA